>NW_006410300.1:10772-12341 GCF_000296735.1 Chrysochloris asiatica | reverse complement strand
TCATTCTTCTTGGATCAACTATCTACACTCATGGAAGCAGCAGTCAAGAAATTATACAGCATATTGGACTAGTTAAATTTGCTGTACAAGATCTTTTTAAAGTGTTGAATAACTAAGATGTCAGTTTAAAGCTAAGGTGTGCCTGCCCCAATCCATGGTATTTTCAATAACCTCATACGCATGTGAAAGCTGGACAGAGAATAAGGAAGACCTTAGAAGAATTTATTCTTTTGAGTTATGGTGTTGGAGAAGAATATTGCAAGCGCCATGGGCTAACAAAAGAACAAAGAGTTCTGTGTTGGAAGAAGTGCAGCCAGAGTGCACTTTGGTGGCCAGGATGGCCAAACTTCATCTCTCATACTTCGGACATAGTGTCAGGAGGGACTAGTCTCTGGAGAAGGATATTAGTTTGGTAGGGTGTAGGGTCAGAGATAAAAGGAAGACCCCCCAGAAAGATGGATTGGCAAAGTGGCAGCATAAATGGGTTCAAGCATGGCAACAATAGTATAATTGGTTCAGGATCAAGTCACTGTGAATCGGTACCAACCCGATGGCACCAAACAACAATAGCAACAATATATACATATATATATTTAATTGGTTTTGCTTTTCTAGAAACTCAGCCTAATATTAAAATGTTCTATACATTTTATACAGTAACCCTTTGTCTGGTATGTCATTGCCAACATTTTTTTTCTCAGTCTGTGGATTTGCTTGAATCTTTTGATGTATGTAAGTGTCTAATTTTTAGGAAGATCCATTAATCTGTTTCGTCTTTTGTTGTTTCTGTGCTTTCACTTACGTTTGATGATGTATTTATACCATCTATCAAAAACCTTAACTTTGCTTTTTCTTATTTTTTCATTGGTAATCTTTGAAGTTCTAGCTTTTATATTTAAGTGTTTAACCAATGTTAGGGTAATTTTTGTATTTGCTGTGTGATATGGATTTTGTTTCACTCTTCCACAAAACAATTTCCAGTTTTACCAGCACCATTTATTGAAGACTTTGTTTCTTCCACATTTAATGTATCTTGGTCTTTTGGTAAAGATCAATTGAGCAAAATAGATGGATTTAAATCTGGGTATTCAGTTCTCTTCCATTGATCTATGCGTGTTTTGTTATGCCAATACCAGGTTTGTAAGTCTACTATGGCTGTGTAGAAGAATTTGAAATAAGAAGTGAGAGGCCTGCTATTTTGCTTTTCTTTTTTAATACTGATTTGCTTATCTGAGGTCTCATTTCTTTCTATATAAAGTTGGGGTTTAGTTTTTCCATCAATTTAAATATATATATTTTTTATTGTGGATTGAAATGTCTATATATAGATAGCTTTGGGATGTGCTGGCATGAGATCATAGAAGAATTGATGCTTCTGACTTATGGTGTTTGAGGAGAATATTGGAAGTGGCATGGGCTGCTAAATGAACCAATAGATTCATTTTGGAAGAAGTGCAGCCAGAGTGCTCCTTGGAGGCCAAGATGGCCAAACTTTGTCTCTCATATTTTGAACATATTGTTAGGAAGGAGCAGTCAATGGAGAAGAATATCATGTTTGGTAAGGTGGAG
>NW_006410300.1:7917-9317 GCF_000296735.1 Chrysochloris asiatica | reverse complement strand
ACCAATATCAGTCCATTTCAGCTCACTAATGCTGAAGATATCAATGTTTATGGATTCCATTTCATTTTTGACAATTTCTAATTTCCCTAGATTAATACTTTGTACATTCCATGTTCAGATTGTTAATGGATGTTTACAGCTGTTTCTCTTCATTTTGAGTTGTGCCCCATCAACAAATGAAGACCCTGAGGACTTTACTCCCACAGTTTTTACTCCATTCGTGTCATCATGGTCAATTGTACTTTGAGGAAGAAGCTCTTCTCCAGTTGTATTTTGAGCGCCTTCCAACCCGAGGGGTTCATTTTCTGACCCTATATCTAACAGGATTGCTTTGCTATTCATAAGGTTTTCAGTGACCAAATATTCAGAAGTACTTTTGTCACTCCTTTTTCCTTTTCTGTCTTTGTCTGGAAGCTCATCTAAAACCTATTCACCATGGGTGACCCTGCTAGTATTTAAAATACTGGTTACATAGCTTCCAGAATCACAGCAACTCACAACTCACCACAGTATGACAAACTGACAGACCTGTGGTGGATATATATATATAGCAACAACAATATATTGTTTTTAAGTACAGTGAAGTCAGTTCTGACTCATAGTGAGCCTGCACAGCGTTTCCGATGCTACAAATCTTTTTGGGTGCAGAAAGCCAATCTTTCTCCTACAGAATATCTGGTAGCTTCAAACTGCTGACCTTGAGGTTAGTAGCCTGATTTATAACCACTACACTAACAGAGCTCCTATATATATATTTACATATGAAAATAAGTTTAGTATTAAGAAAATGGCTTACAGTTGCAGAGTTCCCATTGCCCCTGGAAGAGATAGAGAGAGAGTCCCTCCCATGTTAACTCACAGCTATTCAACATAGAGCTCACTATGCTTTATCAGAACCCATCACCATGGGAATAAGCACATCCTGACTATTAACTTTTTGGAAATCTTGATCTAGTTAAGATGACACAAAACCGAACAATTACATTACATCCTCGTCAAATTGAAAGCTATAAACTATATGCACAATCTATAAATAAAGAAACTTGTAGAGGTGGGGCTTGATGGCACATAGGATAGAGGTGCAGTGAAGTTTGGCTGTCAGCAATACCACAGAATACTAGATGATGCGGTTTCAGGGCAGAGCTCCAAAACTCAGAAACACATAGGTAGGAATATTTTTAAAGTTTGAAGGTTTATAGCTAGTGGAACTTGCAACAGAAGTAAGAAATCACGTACTTTTTATTTTGCTGGGTTTGGCAGCCTGGAGCCAACAACTTGGGCAAGACCAAATGACAAGACCAAGTGGGAAAACAGACCCACCAGGGAATAACACCGTGGGAACCTCGGAACAAAAGTGGACAATACACTTTGTCGGTTTTGCTTTGTTATGATTTTCTTTT
>NW_006410300.1:5229-6551 GCF_000296735.1 Chrysochloris asiatica | reverse complement strand
ATAATGGCAGCAATTAATTCATACCTATCAATAATTACATTAATTGTCAATGGATTGAATGCACCAGTGAAGAGACAGAGAGTGGCAGATTGGATAAGAAAACAAAACCTTTCAATACGCTGCCTGCAAGAGATACACCTTACACACAAAGACAAAAACAGACTAAAAATTAAAAGATAGTAGAAAATGTACCATGCTAACGACAACAATAAACAAGCAGAGGTGGCAATACTAATGTCTGATAAAGTAAAATTTAAGACAAAAACCTGAAAAAGAGATAAAGAAGGACACTGTCTAATGATCAAAGGGTCAATTGATCAAGCCAACGTAACCATAATAAATATCTACGCTCCCAATGAAAGAACACCATAATATATGAAGCAAACCTTACTAGAATCGAAGAAAGAAATAGATTAATCTACAATTATAGTGGGATATTTTAATACGTCACTTTTGAAAAGGGACAGAACAACCAGAAAGAAACTTGACAAGGTTACAGAGGAACTAAACAGCACAAATAACTTGACCTTATAGATGTGTACAGAGCATTCAACCCCACAACAGCTCTCCAGTGCACATGGAACATTCTCCACAATTGACCATGTGTTAGGTCACAAAGCAAGCTTCCATAAATTTATAAATAGACATAGGATAGTTTGGGTGCTAGGGAGGGGGGCAATACACAAGAAGGGGGAGGAGAATCAAAGAACAAGGAGCATGGGAAAACAATTAGAGAGGTTTATATGGGTTTAATGGGACAGAGATGAATACTGTTGTATGCACAACCTTGGAACAATAGGCTCTGGGATACAGGTATTGAGACATAGGTGTAATGGGCAAAGGGAGGGAAATAATGTTAAGATGCTTGGCTGTCTTTTGAAACTTGGTTTCCTTGGAATACCATTATAAAAGAGACACTTGAAGAGGAAAGAAAGGAATAGCCAGAATATCACCATAAAAAGCTTGTAAGTCCATCTTCTGCCTATAACTGATTGGAATACTTAAAATGGGGCTACAACGTGCACAGGGAAGGAGGCTTCCTGAGGAGCCTTTGCATTGCATAAGACCATAGGGGGAATCCTGAACCCCATCCAGAATCTTCTGAGGTGTGAAATTTCCACTTGAAAGGACAAGCAGACCAGCCTGGAGCAGCTAGAACAGAAGATACTTCTGGAAAGATAGACCGACAGGAAAAATACAAAACAATAATTGCAGTTTGACTGATTATTGCAAAAACAAGCAATTTGCTCACCCAAAAGTCATCAAGTCAAGTGGCTGGGTCACCTCAGGGCAAAATCCCTTCCAAAATGAAGACTCAATGG
>NW_006410300.1:3027-3710 GCF_000296735.1 Chrysochloris asiatica | reverse complement strand
TTCACAGCCTGATTCATAACCACTACACTACCAGAGCTCCTTAGCTGCTCTCTATTTCCATTCCACCATCTCTGCCATCACCATTTTTTCAGGCAGGTATCCCAAACTCCATTCATGTTCTCCCTTAATGGTGGCCCTGGGACTGCTCATTTCTGAAATGAAAGCTAACTGCTTCCCCACTTTGGTTATACATCTTCTATAATCACAGTTTTGACAATTACAATTAATCCTATTTTAAATTACTCATGATTGAAATCATAAAATTCTATCAACATCATCCCCCATCCCCTTTCACCAGACCCATTTGGAAAAGAAAACAAAAAACAAAAAAAAAAAGATTAAGTGGTGATTATACCCTTCGTCCAAAAAACGAAGCCCATGAAAGCTTGCAAGCCAGCCATTTCATGCCTTTGTAGCCCCCTCCCCCAGTTTTGATAGACAATGTCTAAACTGCCAGTCCCCATCAATCTAGTACACTATGGACACAAGCTTGATCTTTGCTTTGAAGAATATTTCATTGTGGTTGGAATTTTGAGCAACTGCTTCCATAAGCAAAAGTCCAGTTCATCAAATTGTTGAAACTGATACTTGTCCAAAGTATCAAACATCTTTATTTTCATCTTGTCAGGTTCTGGTCAGCTCAGTCCTAGCTATACAAACTAGGTCAATTGGGTGCCAACTGC
>NW_006410300.1:0-1451 GCF_000296735.1 Chrysochloris asiatica | reverse complement strand
CACATAAACTTTTTAAAACACTCAAATTCAGTCTTTCCTTCTATCTTGAACTTAACCCATTCATATGTGTATGGCCTTGGGTGGATTCCAGTAAACCCAGGCCCCTTATCAACCATCCTTTATAACCAGAATGTTATTGGCTCCAGGAAACTTCTAAAAATGCTGCTCTTCCTACTTAAGTATTTTATCCCATGCCACATCTTTATTTTTCTTACAAAACCTCATTGTTTCATAGGTTTGGAGTCATTGCAATGAATCCTGCTCACAGTGCCAACTGTTTAAACTAAGTGGCGATCATGTCTCATTTCTGACTCCACAAGAGGGAAAGAGGACCAAACTCAAAATTAGCCCAAGGCCAATTCATATAAAATGAAGGCCAGACATGTCTCCACCCTGTATCAGTGTCTTAAAATTAGTCAGACTTGAGAACCAATTTAGCAACATCATCCTTATGCTTTTGTTTCTCTAGTCCCTACTGTCTCGGTACCACATATCTAATACTGGGTTTTCTAAAGAAGCAAAACCAGTGATATATATATCTATATCATCTATCTATCTATCTATCTAATCAGCAATTTATTATCAAGGAAATAACCTACATTTACATAGTCTCAGGTGCCCAGTGGAAGAGAGAGAGAATCCCTCCCACAAGTCCATTATATTGAGAGCAGCCCACACACATCCCTCAAGGAAGTATCCCTTCAACTAACTGGATGCTCATAACCCCTCATCATAGAACTAATTTTGTATGAAGAGAATATTGAAAGTGCCATGGGCTGACAAAAGAACCAACAGATCTTTGTTGGAAGAAGTACAGCCAGAGTGCTCATTTAAGGCCAGGATGCCCAAACTTCATCTTTCATACTTTGGATGTATTGTCAGGAGGGACCAGTTGCTGAAGAAAGATATCATGTTTGGTAAGTGGGAGAGTCAGAGAAAAAGAGGAAGACCCACAGCGAGATGGATTGGCAAAGTGGCAGCATCAATGAGTTCAAGCATGGCAACAATTTTGAAGTTGGCCCAGGACCGGGCAGTGTTTCGTTCTGTTGTACTTAGGATCGCTATGAGTACGTATCCACTTAATGGCACCTAAAAACAACATGTCTGGAGTTCTGATGTGACGCTGTGGGCTAATGAGTCAAACTGCAAAGTCGTTTGAACTGCAAGGTCAGTGGCTCAAGCTCACCAGCTGCTCCTTAGAAACCCTATACTGGGTTGCTATGGGTTGGAATTGACTCAACAACACTCTACAACAACAACAACAACATTTCTAAGAAGCATTGTGGCTGTGTGTCTTCCAAGACAGATTGGTTTTTTATTTCTGGCTGTCCATATGCTTCCAAGATTCTTCACCAACATCAGGATTCGAATGCATAGATTCTTCTATGGTCTTCCTTATTCAGTGTCCAACTTTCATATGCATATGAGGTAATTGAAAATACAACGGCTTG
>NW_006410299.1:23967-24749 GCF_000296735.1 Chrysochloris asiatica | reverse complement strand
CAGTGCCAGTGATGGAGGCAGAGATGGGGGCATGGTGAGGGGGAGTGGCTGAGGACTGTAGATTCATGGACTAAGAAGAGAAGAACTAAGAACTGGTGGCCAGGAGCAGACTTGCAGAATGTACCCTTTGAAGATGTAAATTATTATATATGCCTGAGTGGGGTTTTTTTTTTGTTTGTGTGTTTTTTTAAAAAGCTAAAGTGGATAGAAAGAAATACTTTTAACTGTGGATATATGGAGGGGATTATAATCAATGTAATGAAACAAGTTATATGAATTGTTGAATGTGAAACTGATGATGTGCCCTGTAAACTTTCATTCCACAATAAAAACCTTAAATTAAAAAAAAAAAACAAAACTAATGCCCTAAGGTAATCTTTAAACCTTTCACCTAATATGTACCCTGAAGTCTTCTTAAAACCCAACTAATAAAAAATGTCTGCCTCCACCACTGTACTTTTTTATAAATTATCTATCTGGGATCAAGTAGACAACAGCAACATGCAAGATTAGATAGGAACTTTAGGGGGCAATGAGTTTATATTAGTAAGAGAGGAATCACTCAGGAAAGGAGTGTGAAAATAGTTGCACAACTCAAAAAATGCAATCAGTGTCACTAAGTGGTACATGTAGTAGTGATGCATGTTTTGCTGTGCTACATTCTCATCAACAACAGCAACAAAATAAATTTAAATTTTTTAAATTATCATCTGACAGCTTGGCATACTTTTTTTCAGCAAATTTGTCTATGATAATTCTGAGGAAACACAGTCTATTCCATC
>NW_006410299.1:21839-23492 GCF_000296735.1 Chrysochloris asiatica | reverse complement strand
GGACTCCACCCAAGCCTTTTGTCCTTCCCTTTCACCTTGCCCCAACTGAGCTCAGGGGCTATAGATATGTTAATTGAGCCTGAGAAACCAAGTTGTGGGCCTGGGATTCGAATAGCAAAGTACGATGTAAAGTTACCTGAGTGTCTGGAAAATTACTGATGTTAGCTGTATCCTGTTTTAGTCCCTCCCAGCTTGGTGTGCAGCTCCTCCCCTAAACAAAACAGAGACACAGGCCGGCCAAGTTGTGCATTACAGGCAGGCTGTGAAAGTGTGTAGTACAGCTTGGAGAACGTGCTGTGTGGCTGACTAGGCATGTGTTACTGACTAGCTAGTAAGGGGTGCGTACTGCCTGCTTAGCTAAGATGTTTGCCATGCGGTACCTTACTGCCCTCATGGCTAATATGTTCACCACACCAGAGCTGCCTGACACCAGTAATTTATCCACCCTGGCTTTGGGGTGTCTCTTTGTCTCCTTCCTACTGTCTGTCTGTGTATTCTTTCGCTATCCCTATCGCTGCCGGATATCCCCTCCTCGTGAACCAAACATTCATGAATCCAACACCTATGTCGAGGCTGGTCCCCGACAGATAAGGTCATCTCAATGAAAGTTTTCTTAACAACAATATCAAGACTCTATCACATCCAGTTCCCATGTCCCTCAACTCTGTCATTCCCAATGAGTGATCAAAATACTAGTGAACTCTCATGATCCTGGTGTGGCATTGTAGGTAAGCACTTGACTGCAAAGTCATTTTGAACTACAAGGTCAATGGTTCAAACTCACCAGCTGCTCCTTTGAAACCCTATACAGGGTCACTATGGGTCTAGTGTGGTGCTGTGTGTTAATGAACTGAAACAACTCAATAGCACTTAACAATGGGTTGAAACCAACTCCACAGCACTAAACAATAACAACAACCATCACAACCAGTTCTCAAGTCCCTCAACTCTGTCATTACCAGGGAGTGGTCAAAATACCAGTGGACACTCATGTTCTAGCATCTTTTTGCTAGAATTTCTTTCTCATCTTTTTATTTTTTTAAACTTGGCATGCAAGACAGGATAAAACTCAGTGTAAAATTTGTTTCCAGGGAATTGTCTCCATCCTCTTACTTTAAACAAAGCCCAGCACATCTTTAACAAGACCATCTCACCTCTTGTTCTTAGTCTTCTGAGCAGAGGCTGATCCTTCTCCAGTACTTCAGGGAGCAATGAGATTCCCCAAGTTCCCTAATGAAGGTTTAAAACCATAATTTCATGATATCTTTAGGAAAAAATAAACAAGAAATAATAATTATGATAATAACATACTTCTCAATGTTGTCCATAGCTTGTCATGATCTACACAATTGAAAGCCTTTGTGTAGTCAATAAAGCACAGGTAAACATCCTTCTGATAGTTCAGCAGCCATCTAAGGTGCATCTATTGGTTTTCTCCATGTATGGAAGAAAGAAGAGTGATAAGAATTGAAAGTCATGAGATCAATTAGTCCAGTGGACTAATGGGACATGTCAACATCAATCTTCACAATTCTGAGACTAGAAGGACTAGACAGTGCCTGGCTATCACTACCAACTTGCCTAAAATGGATCATGGTAAAGGACCCCGGCTAGAGTAGGAGCAAATGTAGAACAAAAACTATTAAAAAAAAT
>NW_006410299.1:20720-21319 GCF_000296735.1 Chrysochloris asiatica | reverse complement strand
CTTTGCACTAACAAGGACTTTGAAAAAGACAGCAATCAGTGGTCAGTGATAAAAGATCAAAGTCCACCCAAAGAGGGAAGAACTGCTCTCATTAATAAGTATTGCTTATTAAACTGGTTATTCATTTGCTGGAAAAATGAAGCCAGATCCATACTTAACACCACAAACAAAAATTAACTCAAAAAGTATCAAAGACATTTTAAATATTAAAGCTAAAACTATAAAGTTATTGGAAGATAAGGTAGACGTAAAACTAGAGCAACTGTTTTTTGGCATAAATGGATTTTTCCATCCTTTTGCTACTGTTAGTGGAAACAACCTAAGTGCTCATCAATGGACAAATGGATAAACAAGTTTTGGGAAAGTTCAAACAAAAGAAATATTGCTCAACCACAAAGAGTAATGAGCAGTCTCTAAAACATCTTAAAAATGGATTGATCTGAAGTACATTAGGCTATTGAAAAAAAAAAATCAATCACAAAGGACAAATATTTTATGGGACCACTATTTTAAGGAGGATTAGGGAGGAGAAATGGTTTTCTAGACAGATGTTGATTTTAAATGCTGTCAAGTCGGTCCCAACTCATAATGACCCTATG
>NW_006410299.1:17570-20620 GCF_000296735.1 Chrysochloris asiatica | reverse complement strand
ATTATGATAATAACATAATTTTTAAAGGTGCTAACAGTTGGCCAATGTACACCTTTCTACACTTAAATCTTGCTGTCCACTTGTAATATCATGGTTGTTTCCTTAATAATCAGAACCAGGGTCCCTGGCTCATTATCTTTCTTTGAACCTTGTATTCATGCTGAAGACCCATAAAGAAACTTTGTCTCAAATACCCTTTTCCTTTTAAATTTCAGCAAAGTTTACTCACTGTCCCCAGTAGCATTTCATTACCATGACTTGTCCTTGGTTTTATGGGATGTACAGGAATATGTGGCATTTTATAATAACCTGGACTTCTAACCAGACTAGCTACCAGGTCAGAAATCCAAACTCACCAGCCTCTCTCAGAAACAAAATACAGGGTCACTTTGAATCAGAACTGACTCGATGGCACTTAAAAACAACAAATTAACCACCTGGTGTTGTGGGTTAATGCACCAAACTACAAGGCCTTTGTACTGCAAAGTCAGCAGTTCAAGCTCACTAGCTGCTCCTCAGAAACCCTATACAGGGTTGCTAAGGGTCAGAATCTACTTGATGGCACTTAACATCATCAACCACAACGTCACAACCACAACACATAACTAACCAAATCAATTACCACCATATATAATGTGCACAGGCATTTATTTATATAAAATTTATGGCAATTACTGCTAGTACAGCTGGCAGTTTTGTAGATATTTCATAATGCTAAGATGAATCCTGGTGTGGCTCTGCAGGATAATGCACAGTACTAAAAGAATGGTTTGAACATGTATTATTGAGAAGAAGGCCAGGGAATTTGTGCTGAAGGATTTGTTTTTCCATAACAACAATGCACCTGCTCGTTTTCAAGGGTACCAGGACTGTCCTACAAGAATTCTGTTGGAAAACCTTACCCCATTCATCCAATGGCCCTATGATTTGAGTTTTATAAGGATACCCAAATTGCCATTTTGGCATGGTGTAAATCGAAGAGTGCAGAATTATTCTGGGAAGGGTTGGAGATGGAAACACTGCCTTCAGAAGTGTATGGAAGACATATGGGGAAATGATAGCTTTACATCTTAATAGTTTTGTTAAATAAAGGTTTCTATTATTTTGTAGCAACATTTTCACTTACTTTCATATAATAGGCTATTTCTGCCAACTTTATACACAGTAGCAGAGTCTGGGAAATTGAAGCCTACTTATGCAAGTCTACTCTTTCTCTTTGATATGACAGAATTACAGGACAAGAATGATACAGAATCTGAATTATAATCATGGGACTGATCAAGTTACAATGGTGACTGCTACTGGTTTGATGAAGAAAAACATACCTTGAAAAAGTGCACAACTAGAAAATAATTAAGGAAACTTATAAATAGCCTTCTAGAACCCTAAATGAGGTACATGTTCATCTAACTTTCAAAAAAATAACTGGTTGTCTTACTATGTGTGTTCCACATGCTTGGGACACATGAAGTTTCAAACAAAGGAATTACTTTCAATCTGTTTTAATTTATTCCTCCTTCTTCTACAGTGTCAAACTTATCTCATTCATACCAAGAGAGATGAAGGGACTGCAGTAAACCAAGGACTGAGCTGTGTGTCAAGAGCACAGACTGCATCTCTGACTTGACTGGTGACCATCTGTATGCTTGGCTGCCAACCCCATACTTGTCTTTATCTTCTCATTCTTCATAGGAAACACAAGACTTTTATTCAGCAAGCTTTCAAAATACTATAATGAACCATTTATGTTCCAACTGCTTGGGATACAGCAGGACCTAGACAGCCAACACCTTTAGTTTCAATATCCTTAAATCCTAGGAAATGGGAATGTGATAACAAAAGGCAACAAGCAAATAGACAAACCAGAATCCCAAACGTAATGCTATTGAGTCAATTCCAACTAGGACAGAGTAGAAGGTCCCCTTAGGGTTTCCAAGGCTATGCATTCTTCTGAACATAGACTGCCAAACTTCTTCTTAGCAAATAGACATGACCATATCAAATAGCAAAAACTGACATGAAGAAATAAGGGGATATGATGGAATAGAGAGAATCTCCCCCGGGTGTTGGTTATATTAGATTGAATGGCCTGTTAGTCTTTATGATGACACAATGCTTAAACTGAACACTGTAGACTGAGTCCTGAGTAGCTCAAAAATCCAACAAGTCTTGTGAAGATCTATGGAAAATGATTAAAGGACCAATTCACTAAGAGAACATACACATAATAAATATTTACCCATGCAATGACAAATATCCAAATTACATAATATAAACTCCAATAGAACTGAAAAGAAAAACACAAAATTCTATAATATTAGAAGATTTTAGCACACTGCTTTCAATAATAAACAGTACAACATAAAATAAACTCAACAGAGATATTTAATACTAAATAACAGAATGTTATTAGAAGTATAAAGAATAGAAGTATAAAGAACATTTATAATAGAAGTATAAAGAACATTCCATCCAATAGTTGCACAGTACATATTCTTTCCCAATGCATATCAGTCATCCTCCAGAAGAGACCATATTTTAAGCCACAAAGCAAGTCTTAATACATTTACAAAGCATTTAGAAAACATACAAACCATGTATTTTGATTCCAATACTCTAAAACTAGAACTAAATAATAGAATGAACAATACATAAATAAATATATGTGGATTGAATAACATTTTACTTTAAGAATTATTGGATATTAGAAGAAATTTTAAAATTCTTAGAATCAACTAAGAATGAAAACACAACATACCAAACCTTTGGGACATAGCAAAAGAAGTATGTATAGGAGAATTAATAGCAATAAATGCATTCACAGAAATCCATGCAAGGTCCAAGTTGAATAGCTTAAGCTTACAAGTCAAACAACATAAAGGAGAAAAGGAGAAGCAAAAAACTCCAAAGTCACCAGATTAAGGAGTTACTAAAGATCGTTGTTGTTGTTGTCAGGTGCCATCGAGTGGGAACCGACTCATAGCGACCCCATGCACAGCAGAACTAAACAATGTCCAATCCTGGGCCAACCTCACTACCGCTGCCACACT
>NW_006410299.1:10356-11020 GCF_000296735.1 Chrysochloris asiatica | reverse complement strand
GTATTTCATTTCATTGCAATGATTACAATTCCCTCTATGCATCATCATTCAACACTATTTGCTTCTATTCTCTCTCTCTTTTTGTTTTGTTTTGTTTTATTTTATGTACACAAAAACAATTAGTACTACATAATCATATAAACAACCAAAGAACACATTCTGCAAGCCTGCCTACTGGTCACCTGCTTGCAGCCTTTCTCTTTCCTTGAGTACAGAGTCCTCCACTGCTCTATCTCTCCAAGTCATCATCTATGTCTCCATCTCTGTTGTTGTTGCTTCTCTGGTTAGAGTCCCACATTCCACTCTTGCTCTTCTCCCTTGATGGTCATAGGGTCCTCTGTTCCTGGAATGTAGGATTCTCTGTTGTTGTTGTTAGGTGCCATTGAGTCAATACTGACTCATAGCAACCTTATGCACAGCAGAACAAAACACTGCCCAATTCTGGGCCAACCTCACTATTGTTGCCACGTTTGAGCCTATTGATGCTGCCATTTTGCCAGTCCATCTCGCTGGGGAGTCTTCCTCTTTTTCTCTGACCCTCCACCTTACTGAACATGAGATCCTTCCCCAGAGACTTGTCCCTCCTGACAATATGTCCAAAGTATGAGAGACGAAGTTTGGCCATCTTGACCTCCAAAGAGCGCTCTGGCTGCAGTTCTTCTAA
>NW_006410299.1:5308-10213 GCF_000296735.1 Chrysochloris asiatica | reverse complement strand
TCATTTGATTTCTTGACTGCTGCTTCCATGAGTGTTGATAGTTGATCCAAGAAGAATGAAGTTCTTGACAACTTCAATCTTTTCTCCATTGATAAGAATGTTGTTTATTGGTCCAGTGGTGAGGCTTTTTGTTTTCTTTACATTGAGATGCAATGCATACAAAAGGTTGTGCTCTTTGATCTTGATCAGTAAATATGCCCCCATTTTTGTTACAAAGCTTCTACCTTCTTTACAGTTGTGACTAAATGCAAACTGCATTTAGTCATGATAACAATTACTATTGAAACATAAGAATCTTATCCCCATCTCCTTTAACCAGACTGCCTAGACAAGATGAAAACTATTCAGTGGGGATTTTACCTTCCCCTGCGCGCTCTGAAATGAAACTCCCTCTTGAAAACTTGTAAGCCAGTCACTCTGTGCTTTTATAGAATCCCCTGACCCTATTTTAGGTAACCAGTGTCTAAATTGTCCATCCCTATCAACTCTGTATACTGAGGGGATAGACTTGATCCTTGGTGTGAAGACTCCTTCCCTTTCGGTTGCTATTTAGAGCTACTATATCCATGAGTAAGGAGCTCTGGTTGCATAGTGGTTACGAATCATGCTGCTAACCTCAGGGTCAGAAGTTCTAAACTACCAGCTGTTCTGTAGGAGAAAGATGAGGTTTTCTGCTTTATAAAGTTTTACAGCTTCAGAAACCCTGTGCAATGTTGCTATGAGTCGGAACTGACTCCACGGCACATAACAATAACATATCCATATGTATCGGTCAAGTTCATCAAATTGTAGCAATTTACACTCGCTTCCTTTATCAAATTTCTTTATCTTCCTCTATCCATTGACACTAGGTCAAATAGTTACTATCTGCAATTTTGGGAGTTCTCGTGCATCTCCTCTCTGGATGCTTCATTCTCAGCTCTAGCCCTCTGTGACTAGGTCAATGTCCATGGACTCAGAAGTTCCCAAGTCTCCCCAAACTTCAGACCAACCAGCCCTTCCTCTTCTGTCTGTCATCTTGAGGTCGACAGGAGCCTATGGAATATGGTTGAACTCAGCTCATATCTACATTACTGACTTTCCCCACATCCATTCAAATGTAGACTAACATGGTTGCCAGCTAGCTTACATTCCTGTTTATGTGTTCCCTTTGGGTTTCAGTCTTGGAGGGGAGTTTGTCCTGAATGAACTTGATTACTTGTCTTTGTGACTTCCCAGCAAACAACTTGCTTGTTCTTGTAGTAGCCAATCAGACTGCCATTTTTGTTTTGGAGTTTTCCTGCTGGTCTTTCTTTCAAGAAGTAATCTTCTTGAGGTCTGCTTGTCCTTTCAAGTGGAAATGTCTCACCTCAGAAGGTTTTGAATGTGGCTCATGATTCCACCTAAGGTCCTATACATTACAAGGGCTCTGCAAGAAGCCTATTTCATTGGTCAAGTTCTAGAATCCCTTTTAGGTACGCCAATCAGTTATAGGCTGAAGATGGGCTTACAGGCTTTTTGTAATCACGCTTTCTGATATTCCTTTCTATCCACCTCAAGTGTCTATTTTACAATTGTAGGCAAGGGAAACCAACATTAAAAAGACAGCCAAGCATCTTAACATTATTTCCCCTTTTTTGCCCATTTGACTATGCCTCAATCCCTGTATCCCAGAGCCCTGTTGCTCCAAGTTTGAACATACATCACTATTTACCTCTGCTCCATTTAGCCCATGCAAAACCACTTAAGTGTTATCCTATCAAGCTTGTTCTTCCATTCCCTCCCCTTTCTTGTGTATTGTCCTCCACAACACTCAAATTATGATGTGTCTATCCCCTAACCTGTGCTCGATGGTCCCCTTCCTTCCACCCCCTGGTTACCAACAATTTTTTTTTTCTTTTCTTTTAGTATGGGTATCTTCTCTTAAGCTTTTACAATAATGGTCTTGCATATTAAATTTTGCAATCACGATAGTAACAATCAAAATATGGTACATAGGTAGAACTGCATGCATATTTGTCTGTAGGAAGGCATATGTGAGGTCATCAACTGTAGCATTTTGTTGTTGTTGTTAAGTACTATTGAGTTTTTTCTAATTCACAGCAAACTTGTATAGGGTTTCCAAGGAACAGCTGGTGAGTTTGAATTGCCAACCTTGTGTTTCAAACTGATCTTGTGTTTAAAACCAACCTTGAGGTCCAGTGTTTATCCTACAATGTCACAAGTCTATCCAATTTTTTGTTGCTAGGTACCTTCAGGTTGGCCCCAACTCACAACACACAACAGAACAAAACAGTGCCTGATCCTGCATCGTCTTTACGACAGTTATGTTTGAGCCCATTGTTGGCTGACACTGTCAATCCATCTCACTAGGGTCTGACTCTCCACATTACCAAGCATGATGTCCTTCTCCAGGAGCTCGGCCCTCCTGACAATATGTCCAAAGCAGGAAAGATGAAGTCTCACAATCTTCAGTTCTAAAGAGAATTCTGGCTGTGACTGTACTGCTTCCAAGACAGATTTGTTTGTTCTTTTTGCAGTCTATGGTACTTTCATTATTCTTCATCAAAGCCATAATTAAAATTATTTACTGGTTTTCTGTATTCATTGTCCAGCTGTCTCAGGTATATACCTTTTTATAGGCAAATGTAAGTATGTTTGGAGTCCTGGTATGGCACTGTGGGCTAATGCGCCAGACTGCAAAGTTGTTTGAACCGCGAGATCAGTGATTCAAATTCACCAGCTGCTCCTTGGAAACTCTATACAGGGTTGATAAGGGTCAGAATAGACTCAACGGCACTTAACAACAACAAGTAAATGTTTATATATCCACATATATCCATAGGTATAAGAAGACACAGGGCACAGTTATAGAATCTTTTTGGATATATTCAGACAATTTGTGGAATTGGCTTACATGGTTGAATGGCTTAGAATCTTAGTCTTCTGGGATAATTTAGTCAATTGGCGTAACACTTCATAAGCATGTTGTTCTACACCATAGTTAGGTGAGTAGCACCTAGGGTCTTAGAAGCATCTAAGATTAAACTTTGGTTTGTCCACATCTGAAGTAAAAGATATTGTAGGAAATCAAAGACTCAAGGAAGAAATTAGTTCACAGACTAATAGCCCACATGGTCTCTTCTAACCTGAACCTAGAAGAACTACATGGCATCTGACTACTGCCATTGAACTATTCCAACGTCAACACAATAACAAAGTCCTGGTTCGAATGGGAGAAAAATGTACACAAAACACAAATTCATAAAAAAAAACATATCAGACTTATTGGACTGATAGAGACTGGAGGACTTCAAAAGACTATCACACTGTTTCTGTTGTTAGGTGCCCTCGAGTTGGTTCTGACTGATAGCTATCCTAGGGATAAGAATGAAATGCTGTCCAGTCCTGCAGCATCCTGACAATCATTACTATGTTTGAGCCTATTGTTTGTTGCAGGCACTGTGTCAATCTATCTCACAGAGAATCTTCCTCTATTTCGCTGTCCATCTACTTTATGTCCCTCTGGGACTTGTCTCTCCTAATAGCATGTCCAGAGAACAAGAGATAAAGCTTTGCAATCCTCACTTCTAATGAGCATTCTGGCTGTACTTCTTCCAAGACAGATATGTTAGCTTTTCTGGTAGTCCATGATATATTCAACATTCTTCACAAACATGCTTCAATTTTTCTCCAGCTCTCCTTTTTCATTGTCCAACTTTGTATGCATATGAGGTAACTGGAAATACCCTGACTTGGGTAGGGCACACCTTAGTCCTCAAAGTGACATTGTTGCTGTTTAACACTTTAAAGAAGTCTTTTGCAGCAAATTTACTCAGTGCATTATGTCATTTGATTTTTTTGACTACTGTTTCCATGAGCATTAATTGTAAATAAAATATTTGACAACTTCAATCTTTTCTTCATTATCATAATTCTGCTTATTGGTCTAGTTGTGAGGATTTTTTGTTTTCTTTATATTGAGGTGCAATCCACATTAAAGGCTGTAGTCTTGGATTTTCGTCAGCAAGTGCTGAACATCTTCTTTGCTTTTAGGAAGCAAGGTTGTGTCATCTACATAACACTGGCTGTTAATGAGACTTCCCCCAACCTGATGCCATATACTCTTTATATAGTCTCATATGATTTGCTCAGCATACTGATTAAGTAAGGATGATGAATGGCTACAACACTGATGCATGTCCTTCCTGATATTCCCTGCCCATGTACTGCTGCAACAAGTTTATTTATCTTCAGCAAACTTTAATTGAATGTGATAATAACGATATTGCTTGATAATTTCCACATTCTGTTGGATCATCCACATTGCTTTGGAATGGACAGAAATATTGATCTCTTCCAGTCGATTGGCTTGTTATTGTTGCTGTTAAGTGCCTTAAAGTTGGTTCCGACCCACAGCGACTCTGTATAGGGTTTCCAAGGAAGGACTGGTGAGCTTGAACTGCCGGCTTTGTGGTTCAAACCAACTTTGCAGTCCAGCGCATTAGCTCTTATGCACTGCCATAGATCAGTGAGTGCCTCCAGTGCTCTATCGCCTTATTGAAACATTTCAATTGGTATTTCTTCATTTTCTCAGTTCTCCTTTTTCATCGTCCAACTTTGTATGCATATGAGGTAACTGGAAATACCCTGACTTGGGTAGGGCACACCTAGTTCCTAGAACCTTTGCTTCACCAATCCCTTCAGTATAGCTTGGACTTCTTAATTCAATAAGTATAGGCTAAATGTTGACCAATTATTTTTGGTACAGTGACTGTGTATTCCTTCCATCTTATTTTGTTCATTCCTGAATATTTTGATGTAGAATTCTTTTTTTTTTTTTTAATTTAAGGTTTTTATTGTGGATTGAGTGAAAGTTCACAGGGCACATCATCAATTTCACATTCAACAATTCATATAACTTGT
>NW_006410299.1:0-529 GCF_000296735.1 Chrysochloris asiatica | reverse complement strand
AACTACCAGCTGTTCCACAGGAGAAAGATGAGGCTTTCTGTTTCTGTAAAGATGTATAGCCTTGGAAACCCTGTACAGGGTCTCTATGAGTCAGTTCTGACTCCATGGGGCATAACCACCACCACCACCATGAATAAATATGTCTCTTAAACAACTAACTATATGAGATCAAATGGTCAGCCTTTACCCCCAAACAAAGATGAGATTGCATGAAGAGGAAGGGAAGCTAGATTAACAGAAGTGGAACAAATAGAGTGGAAATAATTAGAATGCTGACACATTGTGAAAATTATAATCAATTTTGCTAAACAATTTGCATAAAATATTTTCATTACAACCAAATTCATTGTGTGAACTTTCATCTAAAAAATAATAAAGTGTTAGAATAAAATGTAACCAAGATCTTCTTTTATTTTTCTCTTTCTTTCTTTCTCTCCACTATCCATGTATCAGATAGTGTGCAAGCTACTAGATGTTTGGTCATAGATAAATCCAACCTCTGCCCTCAAGGGGCTCATAATCAAATGAA
>NW_006410298.1:15291-15747 GCF_000296735.1 Chrysochloris asiatica | reverse complement strand
TGAAAGAGGACATTAAAGTCATACTCATATTAGGCTACAGATTCTCTCTCGCGCTCTCTCTCTTTTTTTTTTTTTCTTTTCCCTCTGTCCCTCCTGCCCCTTTTCTGCGATTAAAAACTACTGTATCCAATCTAGTTTTTCTGTTGTCATTTTTTTGTGTGTGGTGTTTTTTTTTGTTGCTGTTGTTGTTGTTATTTTTTTCTTTTCTTTTTTTTGCTTTTGTGTTTTGCTGTTTTCTGCTCCACTTTGACCTTTGGGAGACTCTTTATTTCCCTATATTACCCAAGAAGAGACAGCAACTGCTGCCATATAGTCAAGCTACAATCTCACTCTATAATATAAACACCAAAATCCCGGCAAATCCAGGGAGGCAGACAATACCTGTGAAGGTTACACTGAGTTAAGCAATGAGAAGAGTGAAAAAAGAAGCCCACATCCTGATCACATCTACCTGGA
>NW_006410298.1:12646-14098 GCF_000296735.1 Chrysochloris asiatica | reverse complement strand
CATCTCAATGTCAAGAAAACAAAAATCCTCACCACTAGACCAATAAACAACATTCTTATCAATGGAGAAAAAATTGAAGTTGTCAAGGACTTCATTCTTCTTGGATCAACTATCAATTTTCATGGAAGCAGCAGTCAAGAGATCAGATGACATATTGCATTGGGCAAATCTGCTGCACAGGAACTTTTTAAAGTGTTGAAGAACAGAGATGTCCCCTTGAGGACTAAGGTCCACCTGACCCAAGCCATGATATTTTCAATAACCTCATATGGATGCAAAAGCTGGTCAGTGAATAAGGAAGATCGTAGAAGAATTGATGCCTTTGAATTGTGGTGTTGCAGGAGAATACTAAAAGTGCCATGGACTGTCAAAAGAACCAATAGATCTGTTTTGGAAGAAGTACAGCCAGAGTGTTCTTGGAAGCCAAGATGGCTAAACTTCGTCTCTCATACTTTGGACATGTTGTCAGGAGGGAACAGTCTCTGGAGAAGGATGTCATGCTGGGTAAGATGGAGAGTCAGAGAAAAAGAGAAAGACCCCCAATGAGATGGATTGGCCAGGTGGCTTCATTGATGGCGTTAAGTGTGGCAGCGGTGATGAGGTTGGCCCAGGATCGGACATTGTTTCATTCTGCTGTGCATGGGGTCGCTATGAGTTGGTTCCGACTCGATGGCACCTGACAACAGAAACAACATCCTGAAAAGTGAAAAGATAAACATTAAACAAGCTCAACAAAACCCAAGAAGGGTAGATCCCAAAAGAAAATCACTGAGATATACCATAATCATGCTTTCCAAAATCAAAGATAAGAAGAGAATCCTGAAAGCAGCTACAGAAAAGGGAAGTGTTACATTCAAAGGCAAGCAAGTCAGATTAAGCTCAGATCTCTCAGCAGAAACCTTGCAAGCAAGAAGTTAATGGGGAGACATATATAAAACCCTGAGAGAGAAAACAAACAAACAAACTGTCAACCAAGAATCCTTTATTCAGCAAAGCTATCAGTCAGACGCAACAGTGTAATCCAGACATTCCAGGATAAACAGAAGCTAAGGGATTTTGCCAAAGCCAACCCTGAGCTACAAAACATACTAAAGGGAGTTCTTTGGAGTAAAAATCAACAAGAACAGACAACAACCAGAGATTGGCATACGTGGCATCACCTCCCTGAACTACATCAATAGAAGGAAGAGTCAAGAAGAGAACAAAACTATAAGAAGAAACTCAGCGAATATGGGAGGTCAATCTATAATCAAAACAATTACAATGTAAAAGAAGGCAAACACATAGGAACAGATATCCAAATCATGATAAGGTCAGGTCGATTAGAGGATAAAATAGACTGCACTAAATGAAGGGAAAAGTTAATGGAATATAAGGTAACCTCAAAGAAAATTAACACTTCATAACATACCAAGAAAATGTAAATCCAAGAAGAACTTGGAAATATTAAAA
>NW_006410298.1:7395-9333 GCF_000296735.1 Chrysochloris asiatica | reverse complement strand
ATGTGCATCAAAAGACTTCACCAGAAGCGTAAAAAGGGAACCCACAGAATGAGAAAGAATCTTTTGCAATGACACATCAGACAAGGGATTCATTTCTAAAATATATAGGAAACTACAACACCTCTACAAGAGAAAAACAACCCAATTAAAAAATGATCACAGGACATGAATAGACACTTCACCAAGGAGGACATCCAGGCAGCCAGCAAACATATGAAGAAATGTTCACTACCACTAGCCATTGGTTGGTTGGTTATGTACCGTGGAGTCGTGTCTGACTCATAGTGACCATGTACAGGGTTTCCGAGGCTGTAAATCTTTACAGGAGCAGAAAGCCACATCTTTCTCCTGCAGAACAGCTGGTAGTTTCAAACTGCTGACCTTGCTGTTTGCAGCCCAATTCATAATCACTACGCTACCAGAGCTCCTTTCATCATTCATAGCTATTCAATCTGTATGTGGAACAAATCATCTGAGAAACTGGATTATATGAGAAAGAGCATGACATCAGGATTGGAGGAATACTCATTAATAGCCTGAGATATGCATATGATACCACCTTGCTTGCTGAAAGTGAAGAGGATTTAAAATGCTTGATGAAGATCAAAGACTACAGTCTTCAGTATTAATTGCACCTCAATGTAAAGAAAACAAAAATTCTCACAACTGGGCCAATAAATAATATCATGATAAACAGAGGAAAGATTGGCATTGTTAATGACGTCATTTTGCTTAGATCCACAATTCACATTCAAGAAACCAAGTGATGTATTGCATTCAGCAAGTCTGCTGCCAAAGTGTTCCACTAGCTATTAGAGAGATGCAAATCAAAACAAAAATCAGATATCGTCTCACATCAGCAATAACAACAAAATTCGAAAAAATAGAGGACAATAAATGCTAGCGAGAATGTGGAGAGACTGGGACGCTCCTGCATTCTTGGTGGGATTGTAAAATGGTCCAACCTCTCTAGAAGCAATATGGCGCTTCCTACGAAGGCTGGAAATAGAAATACCTTATGATCCAGCAATTCCTCTACTTGGTATTTACCCACAAGAAATACGAGCCATAACATGAGTAGATATATGCACACCAATGTTCATAGCAGCACTATTTACAATAGCAAAAAGATGGAGACAGCCGAAGCGCCCATCAACTGAAGAATGGATAAACAAACTGTGGTACATACACACAATGGAATATTTTGTTACCTTGAAGAATAACAAGGAAACTGTAAGCCACCGTATAACATGGATGAACCTTGAGGTCATTATGTTGAGTGAAATTAGTCAGTCACAAAAGGAGAAATACTGTATAAACCCCTACTGTAAAAGACTAAGACAAAGAACCCATACTATAGGGAGAGGGGATTTTTTGCAGGATGTGGGAGGTTGTTGAGGAGAGTGAGTGGAAGGTGGAGCATAGTGTAAGGAATAGACACAGGGTAGTTTGTGTGCTGGGAGGGGGGCAATATACAAGTAGGGGGAGGGGAATGGAAGAACAAGGCGGGTGGGAAAAGAATTAGGCAGGTTTGTATGGGCTAAGAGGGAGAGAGGTAAATAATGAAGTATGCACAACCTTGGAACAATAAGGCTCTGGGATACAGGGATTGAGACATGGTTGGAATGGGCAAAAGGAAGGAAATAATGGTAAGATGCTTGGCTGTCTTTGAATCTTGTTTTCCCTGGCATACCATTGTAAAATAGACACTCGAGGGGGAGAGAAAGGTATAGCCAGAAATATCACCATAGAAAACTTGTAAGTCCGTCTTCTGCTTATAATTGATTGGAATACCAAAACTGGGGCTTCATCATGCCCAGTGAAGGAGGCTTCGTACAGAGCCTCTGCATTACATAAGACCATAAGTGGAATCTTGAACCCCATCCAGAATCTTCTGAGGTGGGAAATTTCCACTTGAAAGAACAAGCAGACCAGCCT
>NW_006410298.1:4680-6323 GCF_000296735.1 Chrysochloris asiatica | reverse complement strand
GCAGCCTTGCATTGGTTGGTTGATGATGCATGGAGGGGATTGTAGCCATGACAATGAAGTGATATAAGATAGGATGAATGTAAAGCTAATATTCTCCCATGTAAAGTATCACATAACAAAACATTTTTTTTAAAAAAAGCATCACGTTATCCTTGTACTTTGCATATCAATCCATTTTGGACTCTGAACAGGATGTTAAAAGTGCTATGTTTTTTGTTTTTGTTTTTCATTTTTAATATTTTAATATACTTAAATATTGAGAACAAGACATTTTATTCCTGGAAGCTTAACTAAGAAAAATAAAACTGCATTCTCACACAAAAAGTTATGTACATGACCCCCTTTTCCATGAGACCAAAAGAACTAGATGGTGCTCCAACTATCACTACTGAACATTTTGATCAAAGATTCTATAGCATATTCATGATCAAAAGGGAGGAATGTAAAACAGAACTTCAGATTTTCATTGAATCCTGCTATTCTGGAGCAATGGAGGCTGGATTAACCACCAAAGTTTTGCCCTGAGATAATCTTTAAACCTTAAACTAAAAATATTCTCTGGTCTTCTTAAAAACAAATGGTTTTGCTTAGCTATTATACTTCTTTTTTAATTTTTTTTTCTTTAAGTTTTTATTGTGGATTGAGTTTATGTTTACAGGGCAGATCATCAGTTTTACATTCAACAAATCATACAATTTGTTTCATCACAATGATTACATTCCCCTCCATGTACCATCAGTTAACAGTATTTCTATTCATTTTAGCTCTTTTTTAAAAAACACACACACTCAGGCATATATAATAATTTACACTACCAAATGGCACATTCTGCAAGTCTGCCTCCTAGCTGCCAGCTCTTAGTCCCGGTCTTCTCATGAATCTAGATTCCTCAGCTGCTCCCTCTCTCTGTGTCCCCATCTCTGCCTCTGTCACTGGTGTCACTGCTTCTCTGGATAAGGGCCTGCATTCTGCTTGTGCTCTTCTCCCTTGATGGTCCTCGGGTCCTTTGTTACTGGACTGTATGATTAACTGCTCCCCGATTTTTGCTACAAAACTTCTACTTTTACAATTGTGACAGTTTCAATTAGTCATGATAACAATTACTCACTATTGAACCATAGAAATCTTATCCCCATCTCTTTTAATCAGACCCATCTAAACAAGATGAAAACTATTCAATGTGGACTCTTTCTTCCCCCACACACTCTTAAATTAGATTCCCTCTTGAAACCTTGTAGGTCAGTCCCTTCATGCCTTTATTTCCCCCTCATTTTAGGTAGCCTATGTCTAAGTTGCCCCTCCCTATCTACCCTGTGTATTGAGGGAATAGCATTGATAGTTGATGTGAAGACTCCTTCCCTCTCTGTTGGTATTTAAAGTCAATACCTCCATGTGTATAGGTGAGGTTCATCAAATTGTAGCAACTTACCCTTGTTTCCTTTATAAAAAATTGTTTTTGTTTTTATTTTTTGTCTTCCTCTAGTCGAGTTCTGATTATCAAGTCATCGAGGCTCAGTCAAATGTGTACTGTCTGCAACTTTGGGTGTTCTTGTGCCTCTCCCCTCACTTCATATCAGCTGGATGCTTCATTCTCAGATCTAGCTCTCTGTGGCTGTGTCCTTGTCCTTGGGCTCAGGTGTCCC
>NW_006410298.1:0-2585 GCF_000296735.1 Chrysochloris asiatica | reverse complement strand
TGCTCTCCTTCCAGTATGGAGTATAGGTCTACCTTCAGCTCATTTGTCTCAAACACTTTATATTATTTCTGGACATGTGCTGATATGGTCATTTGTTTTCAGTTTTGGGGGCATATTCATTGGTTGGCTATGGCCTTAATACTTACATGGGTGTGTGTTTTGGTATTTTTTATGCTTTGTTATTGCCTCCAGGTAGATGTAATCAGAACATGGGCTTCCCTTTTTGCTCTTCTTCCTTTATGTCCGTCGTTCTGTCAGGCATCTATGGCTGCTCTGATCCTTCTCCTGCTTGGTCGCTCCCAAAATGACGACTCAGGGAGCAGCTGAGCGCTTTGGATTAGAAAGCTCTGAATTCCTTGCTTCTGCTATAAATTCCACTGGCTGTAAGCTTTCCATCTTTCTAAATATTCCTTTATATGTGGTTCAGAGTTCTGCGACCGCCCCCTGAGCCTGCTTGGTCTGGTATTCTGTGTTGTTGCTGATGGAGCGCCTCACTGCACTTCTACCAGATCAACCATCTTGTTTGTTCTCCCATAAGTGCTATGTTTTATAGGCTCTGGCTTATACTAGAAGTCTCTGGAAAATGTTGCTGTTTTTATAAGCAGCTGATTCATCTGGTTAAATTTTTATAATACATTATGCTTCTTATTCCTTAGACAGTATTTCAAATATCAGTTCAGTCCTCATAGATTATACTAAGTGGCTATGTTATACATATGGTGTGCAGGGATTAGGCTGAGGTTTGTGTGGTTTAATAC
Source organism: Chrysochloris asiatica (assembly GCF_000296735.1). Lineage (NCBI taxonomy): Eukaryota > Metazoa > Chordata > Mammalia > Afrosoricida > Chrysochloridae > Chrysochloris > Chrysochloris asiatica. The sequence goes on along the minus strand of NW_006410298.1, from coordinate 1,827 downwards.
ACAGAATTAGAGCTGTGTTTCATCAATTTTCTCCTATTTGAGACTTCTCTTTTATATTGTGGAAGGCCTAAGCTCTTTCCCTGAATCCTCTGATCAGAAAAAAAAAAAAAAAAGTAAACTTTCTATTAGTATTAGAAATACTTTCTATTCCATTCTGTGATTGTGACCTCTCCAGGACAAATGTCTCTTTCTGTGTGTGTATGTTTCAGAGAGAGTGATGAAGAGAGAGAATCAGAAATCTTTTCAATACTAGTATGATGCCATTCATTGAAGTTTTTCAGATTAAAAGAGACAGAGAGAGAGATAAAAGGAAATGGGTGTTTAAGATGTATTACCAAAAACTAAGAGAAAGAAAAGAAAGAAAATCCCAGTTAATCAGAATCAAGTATCAACAATGTCCAGAAGACTCACCATATTACAGTCCAATTGTAAAGTGAAAGGATAAAAACAGAAACAGGCAGATACTTACCTAATCTTCCTCCATATAAATTCACAGCATCAAAGTTTTGGTTTCTATCTGTTAATAAAGGGATTTAGTTTATTTATCAGTTAATAGATAGAAGAATAATGTGCCCATTTTGATATTTGTCTCATAGAGGTTTGAAACAGCAGAAGATATCATGTGGTTCTCGGATATGCATTCAACTTCAGTTTCTCAGTATCACAATCTCAACTTGTGTAAGAAAAGTAACACTGTTTCCAAGTCATTCTTTATGCTAGAAATGATAATGATTGATTTCCCTTTCATCCAAAAAAGCAGTACAAGTTGTTTTTATTTCAACAAGGAAAAATTTTAAACCAGGTGAAGTTTAGGCTGCAAATTAGGCTAGTCCTTAGTTTCTATAGTTTCTTACACAAATATTTCATTCAAAAGTTGGCATCAATAACCAAAATACATGTGTGTGTGTGTGTATCACAGTGGCTCCGTAGCATAAGCACTGGACCTTGAACCACAAGGTCAATGGTTGGAGCCTACCAGATGCTCCTTGGTAGAAAGATGAGGATTTACAATCCCACAAAAAAATCTCAGAAACAGTATATAAGGTCACTATTATTCAAAACCAAGTCCATGGCACTTACCAACAAACAACAACAATATATTTGTATGTATATATATCATCCACCACTCATCTGTCAGTTTGTCATACTTGTGAGTTGCTGTGATTCTGAAAGCTATGCCACCAGTAATTTAACTACCATCAGGGTCACCCATGGTGGCCAGGTTTCAGATGAGCTTCCAGACAAAGACAGAATAGGAAGAAAGAGTGACACCTACTTCCGAATATTTAGTCACTGAAAACCTTATGAATAGCAGAAAAACACTGTCAGATATAGTGCCATAAAATGAGCCTCTCAGGTTGGAAGGCACTCAAAATATGACTGGGGAAGAGAGCCTCCTCAAAGTAGAGTTGACCGTGATGATGCGAATGGAGTAAAGCAGTAAAAGTAAAGTCCACGGGACCTTTATTTGCTGATGGGTCACAACTCAAAATGAAGAGAAACAGCTTTAACATTCATTGAAAATCAGAATATGGAATGTACGAAGTGTGAATCTGGGAAAATTGGAAGTTGTCAAAAAATGAAATGGAATGAATAAACATCAATATCTTAGGCATTAGTGAGCTGAAATCGACTAGTATTGGCCACTTTCAATCTGACAACCACATGGTTTACTATGACAGGAATGACAAATTGTAGCGGAATGGTGTTGCATTCATTGTCAAAAAAGAACATATCCAGATCAGTCATGAGGTACAACGATGTCTGTGATAGGGTGATATCCATGTGCCTACAGGGAAGTCCAGTTAATACCACTATTATTCAAAT
>NW_006410297.1:11682-16290 GCF_000296735.1 Chrysochloris asiatica | reverse complement strand
ACCCTGTACAGGATTTCCAAGGAGCAACTGGTGAGTTCAAACCATCGAACTTGCAGTCCAATTCTTGTGGATAGCAAGAGGAAATTGCTGGGAATGTGCAAATACCTTGAAACAGATAGTTGTACCTCCTTCTTGGAGGTATAAGGTTGATCTAGGGGGAGCATAGAATAGCCACTGCCTTCTTTCAAAAAAAAATTGAAACCAAACTCAGTGCAATCAAGTCAATTCCAACTCATAGAAACCCTTTAGGACAGATGAGAACTATGTTTTAGGATTTACATAGACGGTGGATCTTTATGGAAGCTGACAGCCTCATCGTTCCCTGAAGAGCAGTTGGGAATTTTAACCTCTAACCTTGCGGTTAGCAGTCTAATGCTTAATCCACTGTGTCATGAGGGATTCTCTAGCTTCTTTTCAAACCCACTGCTATCAAGTCATTTATAGTGGCCCTGTATAGGATTTCTGGGAGTCCTGGTGGGGCACAGCAGGATAATGCACTGGGCCGAAAGGTCAGTTTGAACTTCAAGATCGGTGGTTCAAACCTACCAGCTGCTCCTCAAAAACCCTATGCAGGGTTGCTGTGAGTCAAAACTGACTTGACAGCACTTAGCAACAGCAACAAATCGGATTTCTGAGACTGCCGTCTTTATGGGAACAGATAGCCTCATCTTTTCCTGAAGAGCATTTGGTGGGTTTGAACTGCCAACTTTGTGGTTAGCAGTCCAACTACTAACCCACAGCATCACCAAGACTCCTATCTGCCTTCTTTTAGACCACTAGAGTTTCTCCCTTTGTTCTGGGACTAGATCCCACTTGAAGTATGCTGGTGGTAAGGGGATCGTGTTTCTGAGGATTAGTAGGAAATATCCTCTAACAATACGAAAGAGTTCCTTGTTGAGCAAATGTCATTGTTGTTATTAAATGCCTTCAAGTCAGTTCTGACTCATAGCAACTCTGTATAGGGTTTCCCAAGGAGCGACTGGTGAGTTTGAACCTCTGACCTTGTGGTTCAAATCAACCTTGCAATCCAGTGCTTTATCCCACGGTGCCACACTAGGACTCATAGTGAGCACAAAACAAAACATAGCCTCAGGGTTTATTTGTCATGTCAAAATAGAAGAACAAATGTTCTTTGACTTTTGTATATAAAACCCCAAACCTACTGCCACTGAATTGATTCTGACTCATAAAAAGACTGTACAGGGGTTCTGAGGTTATCTTTATAGGTGTAGAAAGCCTCATCTTTCTTCCATGCAGGGGCTGATGAGTTTGAACTCCCGACCTTGCAGTTAGCAGTTCAGTGTTTATCCTATACCACCATCAGACCTCCCTATACATATATAGGAATTATTGTTTGTTGTTAAGTGCCATTGAATGGGTTCTGACTCCTAGCGACCTGCATAAGACTTCTAAGGAGCGAATGGTGGGCTTGAATCATGTGGCCCTGAAGGATAAGCACTGAACTGCAAACCACAAGGCTGGCAGTTCAAACCCACCATCTGCTTCTCAGAAACCCTGTTAGCTGTGAGTCAGAACCAACTTGATGGAATTAACATCACCACCTAGTAGTTAGCTGTCCAGGGCTTATCCTACAATAATGCACCCTTTCCCCCCACTCAGGGTACTCAAAAACTCAACCAGACTCAACATGAAAATGATTCATATGCCAAGGAAAAGCCATTCAAATCCACTTTGAAATTTACTGTCTGCTCTCCAGATTCAAGTAAGAAGTTTTCATTTGTAAAAATATTTGTTTCAACTAGATTGTTTCCTGCTTTTCCTGTCACTTGTTTAATGTTTATAAAATTCGAAACAGAATAACCTAGTGTTTTAAATACTTTGGTAAAACAAAGCACATACAAAATGATTATATGATAGAAGTTTTAGTATTTTTTTTTAATCTTTAATGGTATGGAAAATCAAAAAGGAGATCTAACCTAAACTCGAGCTGTTTGATATTTTTTAGAACTCTCATTGTCGTAAAAGGACCAGGGGACATATGTATGATAATGTTGTTGTTGTTGTTGTTAGGTGCCATCAAGTCGGTACCGACTCATAGCGACCTTATGCACAACAGAATGAAACACTGTCCAATCCTGGGCCAACCTCACTACTGTTGCCAAACTTGAGTCCATCGATGCTGCCACTTGGCAAATCCATCTCGCTGGGGGTCTTCCTCTTTTTCTCTGACCCTCCACCTTACCAAACATGATATCCTTCTGCAGGGACTGGTCCCTCCTGACAATATGTCCAAAGTATGAGAGACGAACTTTGGCCATCCTGGCTTCCAAGGAGCACTGTGGCTGCACTTCTTCCAAAATGGATCTGTTTGTTCTTTTGTTTGATAATAGGGGCAACAAAAAACTTTCATAGTAGAAAATGGGACCTTTTACAGTTCTTTTCCCCCTTTACCTTCTTTTAGGAACAGATTCTATTAAAAATACATCCCTGATTGAGTCAGCTGCTGCTTTTTCATCCAAACCAACACCAAAATGCTTGCTGGAGAAAATTGACGTTATTACAGGAGAGGAAGCAGAACATAACGTGTTAAAGGTTTGTAAATCATGCATTTCTCTTACTGTTGTTGTTGTTAAGTGCCATCAAGTCAGTTCCAACTCGTAGTGACCCACCCTGTATCTATGTTTTCTGAGGAGCAGCTGGTGAGTTCAAACTGCTGACCTTGCAGTTCAAACTGACCGTTCAGTCTAGTGCTTATCTTACAACCCACATCAAGACTCCTTTTCTCCTACTGTCGCTGTTAAGTGCCGTAAGTCAGTTCCAAGTCATAAGGACCCTGTATAGGGTTTCCAAGGAGCGGCTCATGAACTTGAACCGCCAACCTTGTGAATCAACACAACTTTGCGGTCTAGTGCATTATCCTTCAATGCCATACTGCATGGACTAAAGTTATCATCATCAGGGACATCTTTTAAAATTAAGACAGAAGTACAGTTTGGCGCTGTAGGATAAGCACTGAACCACGAGGCCGGTTTGAACCTCAAGGTCAGCAGTTCAAACTTATCAGCCACTCCTTGAAAACTCTATACAGGGTCACTATGAGTCACAACCAACTAAAGGACACTTAACAAGTTGCTTAATTAAGAATGTTGGGGCCTTACAAATACTGAATCAATCTTTTGTTGTTTTTTAATGTTGTGTGTGCAATTTGCAGTGCATTGAGTTGCTGTTAGCTGCTATTATTTGCATTAGTCCCTGAGGAAGAAAGCCAAGCACCCTATCTTAAAATAAACCTCAGATCTGTTTTATACTTTGCCTACCTGCTCTTATCACAGTATTTAAAATTTCTCATTATGTAGGCATTTTTAAATGTTGGTAATGTGACTTGGTTTCAGTTCAAGATAATACAATTTTTTCCTTCATAAAAGTATTTAATATAAATCTGGAATTGCACATAATAAAAAATTTCATATATGCCCTATAAAGTATCATTTTTGTTGTTGCTATGTGCCATGGAGTCGGTTCCGACTCATAGTGACCCTGTACAGGGTTTCTGAGGCTATAAATCTTTACAGGAGCAGAAAGCCTCCTCTTTCTCCCATGGAACAGCTGGTAGTTTCGAACTGCTGACCTTACGGTTCACAGCCCGATTCATAACCACTACGCTACCAGAGCTCCTTTGTATAGTATCATAGGTTTTCAGTATTGAATGGTATATCTGTCAGCCTAGGCAAATGAAATGCACAGTTAAACCCGTGAGAACCAGAACTCAACCCACCTGCTTTGTTTTGCTGGGTCTCAAGTTTTCACCTTTAACCAACCACCACTTTTGTTTCACAATCCATTTAGTGGGAAACAGTTTCATTTCCTTCTCTGATGTGTTTCTGCTGTAGACAGGTTCTGGCTTTTGCATGTGTTAATGTAATTACAACTATTTGTAATTACAGTAATCACTACATTTTGCCTATCTTCAACTGCTTTCCCCCGCAATTTCCTTCATTTTTCTTCATGTTCACCATAACCGGACACTTTTACTCTAAGGAAAGTGTGTCTCAAAGTCTAACCTTCAGATTAGATTAGCCCCAGCCTTACTGAAGTAAATGTTCAGGGTGAGGTGCTACAATGTGACCCAGGTGATCCTCGTACATAGCAGTATAAGAGAAACACTGGTCAGCGTTGAATTATAGTAGGTGCTTGGTGGTAACACATCCTACAGCTCCTGCTGAAATCTTTGACATTGTTTTTAATGGAAATAGTTCCAAGATGTCTTTACTTTAAAATAATATTATGTAACTCAAATAACACTCCTTGTTGTAGTTAAGTGTCTTTGAGTTGGTTCCAACCCTTAGCAATCCTGTTTGGGGTTTCCGAGGAGCAGCTCTTAAGTTTGAACTGCCAACCTTGTTGGTCAACCCAATCTTGCAGTCCAATGCTTATCCCTACAGCACCATACCAGGGTTCTAAGTTTAATTGAATAATTGGTATATAAAGATGTGAGTCCTGGTGTGGCACTGTTGGGTTAAGTACTGGACTGCTAAACTCAAGGTTGGCAGTTAAAAGGCACTTAACAATAACAAGAAAAAAAAGAAGATACAAGAAGTGTGTAAGGAATTCTACCAGTTGTAGGGGGAAATGGTGTGTGTGTGTGTG
>NW_006410297.1:3697-11127 GCF_000296735.1 Chrysochloris asiatica | reverse complement strand
AACTACAAGGTTAACAGTTCAAACCCACCAAACACTCCTAGGAAATCCTATACAGGGTGACTATGAGTCAGAACCAACTGGACGTCACTTAACAACAGCAAACATAGTGTGTGTGTGTGTACATGGAGATATATATAGAAGCATATATATAGATCTATTCTTTACACAGAGTCTTAGTGTGGTGCTGTAGGATAAGAAGTGAACAGCCAACCATAAGGTCCACAGTTCAAACTCACTGGCTGCTCCTGGAAACCCTATAAAAGCAACCGACTTGATGGCACTTAACAACAACAAACAATTCTGCATACATGGTGTCACCATGAACTGAAATTCACTTGACAACAGCTACCAACAATATCAATATATATACAAACATCTCTGGAAGGATAAGCAAAATATTGATAATATTACTAACAGTGGTTACCTGTCTACAGAGGTGCAGGTATAAATTTGACAGACAAGAAACAGGAATAAAAGGTGTTGTTTTTTTTACTTAGATCTCTTTTAACTTTTTGCTGCTTGAACCAGTCAAATATAGGATGTTTTTAAAAGTTAAATACATTTTTAAGGCTGGTTTGCAGATAACTGTTGTTAAGTGTCACCAAGTTGATTCTGACTCATAGCGACCCTGTATAGAGTTTCTGTGGTGCAGCTGGTTAAGTTGGAATCACTGATCTTGTGTTTCAAATCGACCTTGTGATCAAGTAAGCACCACACCAAATTACTAATAAAGGTTATTTGATTTAAAAAAAAAAAAAGCAGATGAATACAAAATTGTTATAAGAAACAATTTACTTTGAAAAGGATTCTATATATTTGATATTTAAAATTTTTGCTCTCTAGATCAACTGCAAGCTTTTTCTATTCAACAACACAACACAATCTTGGACTGAAAGGGGCAGAGGAATTTTGAGACTGAACGACACAGCACGCAGTGACTGTGGGACATTACAGTCAAGACTAAGTAAGGAACTAAATTCATTTGTCAAGCAAGCCTTGACTTTTCAATGTCAAATTTCCGACATGGACATAAGTCACTTTCTAGAGATGTGTTATAAAATACTTCAATAAGTCAGACTGTTGAAAACCAGGTTGTTTCTAAAGTTCTAGAGAAACTTCCTGTTTAAAGTGAAGTCTGACGTCAGACTACTTGGGTTCCATTTCTGGCTTTACCACTTATTAACTGGTACCTTGGACAAGTTCCCTCATCTCTGTCTCTGCCTTCATTGTGTCCATTGAAAATGAGGACATTGGGAGTCCATGACTCATTGAATGAGTGTGGCAATTTATGAGCTAATGCATGTAAAGCCGCTCTGACAGAGCCCAGTACACACCTAAATCACCGTTTTGTTATTACTGAAAGGAATTTATGTAAATTATTCTGTGAAGTGAAAATAGCTTTTGTAAAACAGAATACTTGCACTATAATGTATCTTTGGCATTCCAAACATGGTATGGGGGTTGGGATAAAGAGTCAGTTTCTGTGCATTATTGAGTTCTGCAGGCAGAGAGATGGACAGAGTCAGAAGTTAGTTCAATTGGAAAGCAGAGAGGTTTGCCATCCAAAAAGTCAACTGGGAAATTGCTCAGAGGTCTTCATTGAAAATATGTATAGGCAGAGAGATCTAGGTGGGGAGTATGAGTTTATGGGTTAACATTGGAAGGTTAAGTCTTTGGAAGAGACGTCTCGACAGCTAGAAGCTGGATCCAGGAATATGGATGTTTTGGGGGGTTAAGTACAAGCCTAAGCAACAGGTTAGTGATAGAATTCAAACTAGAAGAATAGGAACAGTGTCTTCTGACTGAAACTGGTAAATGTTTTTAAATAGTACAACTAAGGCAGGTGCTACTTATTCTGTACTCTGCTTTAATTCTACTCCCTTCTACTGCCAAAAAAAAAAAAAAAAAGAAGGCTGTTTTTTTTGTTTTGTTTTGTTTTTTCCTTTTTATTATGCAGGTCATTATGTTGTTGTTGTTAGGTGCCATTGAGTCGGCACCGACCCATAGTGACCTTATGCACAACAGAACGAAACACTGCCCGATCCTGGGCCAACCTCATTACTGTTGCCACACTTGAGTCCATCGATGTCATCACTTGGCCAATCCATCACATTGGGGGGTCTTCCTCTTTTTCTCTGACCCTCCACCTTACTAAACATGATATCCTTCTCCAGTAACTGGTCCCTCCTGACAATATGTCCGAAGTATAGGAAACAGAAAATATGGACAAGCAAAAAGAAAAATATTTAAATCACTCATATACTACCTTCCTGCGATAGCCAATGTTAATATGTTATTTTGGACATCGTTCTCTGTATGCATAAATGTGCAAATATATATAGTTATATTGATACATTTGTGGTTTGTGATGTTCATATTACTTATAATCTGATTTTTCTAATATAGTATTACCACATCATTAAAAATATTGAAGAAATATATTTATTAATCTTCCCACATCAATAAATATATTTCTTCATTGGCTACACAATAATTTATTTAAAGAATCCTATATCTTGGACACTTAAGATTTTTGTTTCAGTTTTATCAGTTATCAACAATTATTCTTGGATAAATATTTCTCAAACTATTAAAATTTTGAAAGGAGTTCTAGAGTTTTAACCATTGCTTAATACCCTAGTAAAAACGATACTTTTGGCATTTGAGATAAAAATTAATAATATAATAATTTTCCATCATAATAAAGACCACAGACTTTTAAAAACAAAATATAATATAATCAAATTTAAATTAATGTCATCAAACCGAATGAAATACAATCTGATAAGTAGCTACAAAATTTATTTTGCTTTCAAAAATGGCAAATTTCTCTAGAAGAGTAACAAATCAACTCTTCTGGAATCTAATACATTCCCCTTCCTATTTTAGTTATGCGCAATCAAGGCAGCCTAAGGCTGATTCTCAATAGCAAACTCTGGGCCCAAATGGAGATTCAAAGAGCAAACCATAAAAATGTACAACTAACAGCTACTGATTTAGAAGACTACAGCATCAAAATATTTTTAATTCAGGTAAGTGAAAAAGTTCAAGTGATAGAGAATTATTCTACTATATTTATTAACTCTCTGCTGTCGAATTTATTCCAACTCAGGCACCCTATCATTGTTGCTAGGTGCCATCGAGTCGGTACTAACTCATAGTGACCCTATGCACAACAGAACAAAACACTGCCCGATCCTGGGCCAACCTCACAATCATTGCTACCTCTGAGCCCATCGCTGTCACTGTGCCAATCTGTCTCGCTGGTGGTCTTCCTCTCTTTCTCTCTGACTCTCCACTTTACCAAACATGATATCCTTCTCCAGGGACTCATCCTTCCTGATACATCAGAAGTATGAGAAATGAAATTGGCCATCCTGGCTTCCAAGGAGCACTCTGGCGGTACTTCTTCCCACACAGATTTGTTTGTTCTTTTGGCAGTCCCTGGTACTTTCAGTATTCTCCTCCAACATCATAACTGAAATGCATCAATTCTTCTATAGATTCTTTATTCACTGTCCAGTTTTCGCATGTATATGAGGTTATTGAAAATACCATGGCTTGGGTCAGGTGCACCTTAGTCCTCAAACTGACATCCTTGCTCTTCAACTCTTTAAATAAGTCTTGGGCAGCAGATTTGCCTAATGCAATACATCATTTGACTTCTTAACTGCTGCTTCCATGAGTGTTGATAGTTGATCTGAGAAAAATGTGAGGTCTTTGACAATTTCAGTATTTTCTCCATTGATGTGGATGTTGTTTTGGGGTCCAGTGGTGAGGAATTTTGTTTTCTTTACATTGAGATGCAACCCATACTGAAAGCTGTAGTCTTTGATCTTCATCAGTTAGTACTTTAAGTCCTCTTCACTTTCCACAAGCAAGGTTGTATCATCTGCATATCGCAGGTTGTTAATGAGTCTTCCTCCAATCCCAATGCCATGTTTTTCTTCATAGAACCCAGCTTCTTGGATTATTTGTTCAGCACACAGATTGAATATAAGCATGGTGAAAGAATACAACCCTGGCTCACACTTTTCCTAATTTTAATCCACTTGGTGTTCCCTTGTTCTGTTTGAACAAGTGCCTCTTGATCTATTACAGGTTCCTCATGAACATAATTAAGTGTTCCGGAATAGTCATACGTTGCAATGTTGTCCATAGCTTGTCATGATCCCCACAATCGAAGGCCTTTGCGTTGTCAATAAAGCACAGGTAAACATCTTTTTGGTATTCTCTGCTTTCAGTCAGATCCATCTGACGTCAGCAGTGATAGCCAACTATAAGGACAGAGTAAAACTACTTCATAGGGTTTCCAACGTTGTAAATATTATGGAAGCAGAGAATCACAGCTTTCTCCTGCTGAGCACAGCCAAGCATTTACCACTGCACCACTAAGGTTCCCACACTATAAGTTTCTACTTGTAGTGACCCTGCATACAGTTTCTAAGGAGCGGCTGGTGGGTTTGGACCACCAGCTGCTCCATGGATTAATGCACTGGACTACAGAATCAGTTTGAACTTCCAGGTTGGCGGTTCATGCTTACCAGTCGCTCCTTGGAAACCCTATACAGGGTCACTATGAGTTGGAACTGACTCGACAACACTTAACAACACCATAAATACAGAAAGAGAGAGAGAAAGAGAGAGAGAGAGAGAGAGAGTCCAGGTATGGTGCTCTGGGATAATATATTGGCCCACAAGGTCTGTTTGAACGGTAAAGCTGGTAGTTCAAATTCATTAGCCGCTCCTCGGAAACCCTATATAGTGTCACTATGGGTGACACCAACTCGAAGGCACTTAACTTATGTATGTAAGTATATATATGGAGTCCTGGTGTGGTGCTGTAGGATAAGCACTGGACAGCAAGGTCGGTTTGAACCACAGGGTTGGTGGGTTGAACTCACCAGCCATCCCTTGGAAAACCTATACTGCGTTGCTATGAGTTGTAACCAATTGTTGCTGTTGTTGTTAAGTGCCATCGAGTCTGTTCTGACCCATAGCGACCCTGTATAGGGTTTCTGAGAAGCAGGTGGTGAGCTTGAACTGCCAACCTTGCAATTCAAATGGCTTTACAATCTGGCACATTAACCTATATATATGTTTCTATCTCTGTAATTGCTAATTTATTTTTTCATTGTACATAACCTGTACCATTGGCAAAATATCAGCCATTTCATTATGGTTGTTTACAGTCTAATACAAGACCTAATTTTATATGAGGTTCAGAAATTAACATCAAAATCTATAGTAATCAATCAGTTGGTACCTATTCCAAGACATTTGTCTGATGTATACTGTCAGACCTACACTCTTCTTTACTAACAAAATTATGTCAGCACTCTTACTAAATTATTGAAGTAACTATTGTCAAGAATGACTCCCAGGAGTGAATCAGCAGAATCTACAGCCAAATTCTTACACTGCATGCATGCTAAGACAGAGAAGGTTTTGAGATCACTTGGAAGCAACCAGCAAGAAATGGAAAAACACAGGGCTAGCAAGTTAAAACAACCAGTCCAAGGGATAACAGCAAATTCCAATTCTAGGCATGAGTCAGTCTCCAAGGTAACAGGATGGGAGCATTGCTTTAGCTGTTCTCAGCAGCAGGAATGCTTGACCTGAAATACAAAGACACAGAGACAGAGCTGGCAGGAACGAGGCCAGAAACAAAAAGAAAAGTCTACAGAAGTCTGGAGAAGACTGTGTTCGTAAGTGACTCAGGCAGAAGGTGACCAGAAAATTGGCTCACCTATAGTCATGGTGTGGAGTCCTGGTGTGGAGCTGTGGGCTAATGTTAGACTGCAAAGTCAGTTTGTACCATGAGGTTGGCAATTCAAGCTCACCAGTTGGTCCTCAGAAACCGTATACAGGGTCACTATGGGTTGGAACCAATTCAACGGCACTTAACAAAAACAACAACAATAGTCATGGGTATAGGGGAGTCAATTTACTTTCACCTTCATCACTGGACTGCGAACCACAAGGTCAGTAGCTCAAATCCACCAGCTGCTCCTCAGAAACCCTATACAGTTTCACTATAAGTTGGAACTGACTACATGGCACTTAACAATGGTAACAACATAGTAATGATAATGATGAGAAATGTCAATTGTTGAAAAACCAAAGACTTCATTAACTACCAGTAAGTATGCAATTAGATGTAAATGATTTGGTATAAGATAATATAAGACGTTTGGTATAAGATGATATTCCAACCCTGTTTGCTGTTTAGGGAAATGATACTTGGTATTCTGCCAGAGTAGATCCCCATTGGTTTTGGGTGGGTAAAGCAGCCGGCCAGGAACTGAGACTGATAGCTGGAGCTATACTCTGTTGCTCAGTATCTGACAAGCACTGGACCACAGGGTCAGTTTGAAGGTTGGCAGTTCAAACACACCAGTCACTCCTTGGAAACCTTATACAGGGTTGCTATGAGTTGGAACTGACTTAACGGCACTTAACAACAACAGTGTTTTGTTTTGTTTAATGGCAGGATATTTATAAAATGGAGATCAGTAATCCAAATGCAAAAAAAAAGTCATCCAAAAAAACCCTACCCCAAGAAATGACCTCCATTAACATTTTGGTCTTATATTATATTTGAAATATATTTTCACCTTCCATGTAAAAGATCCCATCAGTCAGTGGAAGCTTGTATGTTGTTATGAGACTGAACAGGCTTCAATGGAACATCCATACTAAGGTAGACTAAGAAGAAAGGTGTGATAACCTACTTCCAAAAAAAATAGCAAAATAAAACAGTATGGACCATAGATGTCTGATTTGAAAGTGATCAGCACAGGATTAGGCAGACTGCTAGCGGTGGCCAAGAGCTGGTGTCAACTCAACATCACATAGCAAAAATATATATTTATGTGTGTGTGCATGTTTGTGTATGTCATTCATATGTAAGTATGTAATGCATATGTAAGTATGTAATATTATATATACATATGTTCCATAATGTACATCTGTATGAACTTCAGGCAAGTTACATAACCTTCCTTAACCTCATTGTACTCATCTGAAAAATAAAGGTAATAACAATTATGCTTTAAAAGACTGAGTGAAGATTAAACACCTATTAAACATAAAACCTAACGGCCACTACTCGTCTGTCTGCCGTGCTGTGGTGGCTTCAATTGCTGTGATTCTGAGTGCAATGTGACCGGTATTTTAAAATAACCAGCAGGGTCACCCATGGTGGACAGGTTTCACATGAGCTTCCAGACAAAGATAGACAAGGAAGAAAGAGTGACGAACTACTTCCGAATCGTTAGTCACTGATAACCTTATGAATAGCAGAGAATCAATCAGAAACAGTGCCAGAAATGAGCACCTCAGGTTGAAAGGCACTCAAAATGCGACTGCGTGAGAGATGCCTCCTTAAAGTAGAGTTGACCGTGATAACGTGAATGGAGTTAAGTTTG
>NW_006410297.1:0-557 GCF_000296735.1 Chrysochloris asiatica | reverse complement strand
GAGATGGATCGGCCAGGTGGCAGCATCGATGGACTCAAGTGTGGCAATGGTAGTGGGGTTGGCCCAGGATCAGACATTGTTTTGTTCTGCATGCATAGGGTTGCTATGAGTCGGTGCCGACTTGTTGGCACCTAACAACAACAACAATTTAATTATGAAATATACATATGTAATATACTTTTCATTTATCAATGTTAATAAGGTTTCTTTATGACATTAACTAGTTTTTATTCCTCAAAAATTATTTTAGAAGCTGAAAAGAAATATATTCTATTGTTTACAACAATTTATGACATTAGTAAATATAATATAATCCATATTGATAAATACATACGCTATTAAATGAGTTTCCCTATAATAAATAAACTGTAAGAAATTCACTATGTACAACCATGTTAAATATGGACAAACCATTCTACTTTCTAAGCTGTTATTTTCTCAGCTGTAAAGAGAGTAGGGAAATAATTATATATTGAATACCTGTGCCAAAGTGCATTGGGTAATATAGTTGTTGTTGTTGTTAGGTGCCATCGAGTCGGTATCGATTCATAGTGACC
>NW_006410296.1:23874-26129 GCF_000296735.1 Chrysochloris asiatica | reverse complement strand
CCTATTTTACTGATCATTAATTTAAGAACGTCTAAGTCAAACTTTTTATTTAGTATCTGTATATACCCATAGCCTTTATTTATGGCCTAGTTGCTTTTAGGTATTCTTTATTGCCTTAAACTAAGGCTATAAGGAAGAATGTTTATAATCACTAAGCCTAAGCTGGTAGTAATTCAATTGACAAATCCTGTCTCCTAATAATCTTAAGAACATTGTTAATATAAGTATTAAAACTACCTACAATTACAAGTAGAATAAAATATAGCTAATATATGGCTTCTAACTTTTAATAAAAATATACTAAAGTGTGGAAGAGTCAAAATCTAAAGTAAAAGGGTACTAATAAAATCATGAATAAATCAGAGACTGATTCAACAAGAGAAAATTTAACTAGGGGCCTGTACATAGAATATTTCTTCTTGTAGCTCTGCTATCCAAGGAAAATAGTTCATTGTTGCTTTGCAAAAACAATTAATTCTTCTATGTACAGGGTCCCCGTCGTCTCATTTATTTATTTTAATCCCTCGATTAATATGTCTCAATTTCTTCATTTTAATTCCTTAATTATTATGGCGCCTGCCAAAGAACAAAATAAAATTATAAGAACAGCGGATCTGGGAGGTAATTCTATGATCAAAACAATTACAATGTGAAAAAATGTAAACACAGAAGAACGGAGATCCAGGTGGTAGGAAGATCAGGTAGATTATTGGAGGGAAGAACTAATGGAATATAAGGTAACCACAATGGGGTTGGGGTGGAGGGATTATTTTGGGTGTTGGGGAGGGCAATACAAGAAAGTGGGAGGAGGCAGAGGAACAAGATAGATAGGGGAACACTGAGACAGGTTTGCATGGCCTAGTGGGACAGAGACAAATAGTGATGCATACTCAACCTTCGAACAACAGGGCTCTGGGATACAGGGATCTAGGTATAGCTTGAAGAAGGTAAATAACAGTAAAATCCTTGACTGCCTTATGAATATTAGTTTCCCTTGCCTACTATTGTAAAATAGACACTTGAGTAGGATAGAAAGGAATGTTGGGAAACATGATTAGAGAAAACTTGTAAGACCGCCTTCAGCCCATAACTGATTGGAATACCTAAAAGGGGTTCTACAACTTGCCCAGTGAAATAGGCTTGTGCAAAGCCTTTACGGAGTATACAACCTTAGGTGGATTCCTGAGTCCCATCTACAACCTTGTGAGGTCAGACATTCCCACTAGAAAGGACAAGCAGACTGGAACAGCTACAGTGACAGAAGATACATCTTTATGATGAACCTAACCTATACTCAGAGCGGTAGTTACTCTAAATACCAACAGAGAAGGAAAGAGTCTTCAAATCAATCAATGCTATCTGCTCTGTGCACAGGGTAGATAGGAAGGGGCAATTTAGACATTGGCTATCTAAAATGAGGGGGCAATAAAGCACCAAGTGACTGGCTTACAAGTTTTCAAGAGGGTGCTTAGTTTAAGAGTGTGGGGGGAAAGAAAGAGTTCCCACTGAATAGCTGTCATCTTGTCTAGATGGGTCTGGTGAAAAGAGATGGGGATAAGATTCATAAGATTCAATAGTGAATAACTGCTATCATGACTAATTGCGACTGTCACAATTGTAAAGGTAGAAGTTTTGTAACAAAAAAAGGGGAGTGGTTAATCTTACAGTCCAGAAACGGAGGACCCTAGGACCATCAAGAGAGGAACGCACAAATAGAATGCGGGACCTTATCCAGAGAAGCAGCAGTGCCAGAGATGGGGGAATGGAGAAGGGGAGCGACTGAGGACTCTAGATTCACCAACTAAGAAGAAAAGGACTAAGAACTGGTGGCCAGCAGCAGACTTGCAGAATGTGCCCTTTGGAGATGTAAATTATTTTATATACCTGAGTGGGAAAAAATAAAATAAAATAAAAATTCCTGCAATAAAATAAACCGAGTCTTCCCAAACTACTTTATTCACAGGAAAAAAAAAATTAAAAAGTAGATTACAAGGTCTTTTTCTGAGGTGATTTTGGGTGAATATGAACCTCCGACCTGTATCATAAGGTATTTCTATTTTCAAACTTCTGAGGAAGCGCCATATTGCTTTCCAGAGAAGTTAGGCCATTTTGCAGTCCCACCAGCAATGCAGGAGTATCCCAGTCTCTCCACATCCCTGCCAGCATGTATTGTCCTCTACATTTTTTATCTTTGCTGTTATTGTTGGTGTGAGATGATATCTCATTTTTGTTTTGATTTGCATCTCTCTAATGGT
>NW_006410296.1:20922-23029 GCF_000296735.1 Chrysochloris asiatica | reverse complement strand
TTTTTTCCAATCTCTTTGAAGAATGTCGTTGGAATCTGGATTGGGATCAAATAAGATAATATTTTTATATTTTGTACAAATACAGTCTTCCTTTTTTTGTGTATCTTTCCCCCTTTACTTCATGTTCTTTTTCTTTTTTGATCTCTTCAGTTCTTTTGTCAACCTATATTTGTGATGCATATTTTTAAATGTTTAAGGTAAGTTTAGAAAATGTTACCACCTAATACATTCACTGAACACTTAATATGCTGCAGGCACTGAAATGGGCATTATAGAGACAGAGTGATAAAAATTAGACTACTGCTCTCTAGGAACTCACAGAGAAACAACAAATAAACAAATTTAAAAGACTATCATGGGTTGGAACTGCCTCAACGGCACTTAACAACAACAACAACATTCATAAAATACATACCCATGCTATTATAGTGTTATCATTCAACTCTGAAAACTAAAGAAGTCACTTTCTATATAATGTTTTACATAAAAGATCAATTATTAACTAGTCATTACTATTTAAATCTAATCAGTTATATATAATCCTTTATTTCCTGTCCTGTTTTATTATCTTTCTGAACTTTGTAGTAGCTGTCATTTTTATCTTCAGCTAATGTATATATGAAGTCCTGGTGTAGTACTGTAGAATAAGCTTGAACCTCAAGGTCAGCAGTTCAAATTCACCAGCAGCTCCTCAGAAACCTTATACAGGATTGTTATGAGTTGTAACTGACTCAACAGCAATTAACCAGTTAATGGAAGAAATCTCACCAGTGGCAAGTGAAATTTTCCAGTCTCTATTGGCACCATCATTACATTTCCATGGCCAGTGTCTAAAGGACTGATCCTGATCACCAAGACAACGGTTGTCTAAACAATACACTGAGGCTGAAATCTTAAATTGAGTCAAACCAGGAGTTGTGTTAGCCTAACTTTGTATGCTATGCTTGGAGAAATCAACAATTGTAAGATTGACTGAGGTCCATGATTAGAAATATTCTTCAGCGAGGTACATTATAGTAGTAAGGACTTGACATTTGGAATAAGACAGGATTATTTCAAGTGTGTAAACTTGCATTAAATCTTACTTTTTCATTCATGAAGACAATGTATTACATATAACATTGTTCACTTTTATTTCATTTTATTTGAAAAATATTTTTTGACTGCGTCTTAATGTTCCTGGAAGTGTTCTGGACCAGTAAACAAAACCAATCCTGACATATTTATTCTAGAGCAGGAGAATTACAATGAAATTAATTCATAGGAAAAAGAATAGGGAAAGGATCAATATGTAAAGCATTTCATATAATGTATTGTACAGAGCAAGTAGTCAAGAACCATTGTGTTAAAATTGTTTCTGTAATTGGTAATGTAAGCACCAGAGTGTTGATGAGTTTGAATTAAACTGAACAAACTTGTATACTATGTAAAGAACCAGAAGGGATTAGTTATCAAGAAAGAACAGGAGGGAGGACTAGCTTGCAGGGAGTTGAGTGGAGTGAAATGGAAACTGTGAGTCAATGTCTATACTGGGTTCCACTAGCAGGGGAAAGCAGGCATGCTGGATTAGTGCTCTGCTGCTCACAGTGTGTTTTGGACGCCAGTAGATTGCCACCTCCTGAGAATATGCTGAAAATATTAAATCTGCTTTATAACAGAGTCCCTGGTGATTAGAATACATGTTAAAGTTTGTGAAGTCAATAAAGGAGCTATATGTAATGAATTGTCAAAGAGTTACTCACAGCTTGCTTCTATTAAGAGCTGTTTTAGTGCTCTTTTGAAATACAATGTTGTTATGTACCATCAAGTGAGTACCAACTCCAATGATGCTATGCAAAACAGAATGAAACACTACCTTTGAGTCCATTTCTTCTGCAACTGTGGTGGGCTTTCTCTTTTTCTCTGACCATCCACTTTACCAACCATAATATCCTTCTCCCAGTGACTGGTCCTTCCTGATAATATGTCTGAAATAAGAGAGACGAAGTTTGGCCATCCTGGCTTCCAAGGAGCACTCTGGATGTACTTCCAACACAGATATGTATGTTCTTTTAGTCCATGATGCTTTTAATATTCTCCTCCAACATCATAACTCAAAAATATCAAA
>NW_006410296.1:17390-20231 GCF_000296735.1 Chrysochloris asiatica | reverse complement strand
AAGTGTTCCAGAATACTCATTCTCCCAATGCTGTCCATAGCTTGTCATGATCCACACAATCAAAATTCTGTGCATAGTCAATAAAGCACAGGTAAGCATTTTTTTGGTGTTCTCTGCCTTCAGCATAGATCCATCTGCTGTCAGCAATGATATCCCTCATTCCGCATGCTCATCTGAATCTGGCTTGAACCTATGACAGTTCTCTGTCAATGTACAGTCTGCAGCCATTTAAAAAATATATATATTTAACCAAATTTTATTTGCATGTGATATTAATGACATTGTCCAATGATTTCCACATTCCACTGGGCTTTCTTTTTTGGAATGGGTACAAATATGGATCTCTTCCAGTCAATTGGCCTCGTAACTGTCTTCCAAATTTCTTGGCATCCATGAATGAGTGCCTCTAGTCCTGCATCAGTTTGTTGAAAGATTTCAATTTATATTCCATCAATTCCCAAAACGCTGTTCATTGCCAATGACTTTTTGCACATTTAATTATAATTTTGACTGCCTTCTCAAGATAACCTTTGGGATTTTTTTATTCAGCTCTTTTCCTCCTCATTTCTTTCTTTTGCTTTAGCATCTTTTTGCTGGGAAACAAGTTTCAGAATCTCTTCTGACATCCATTTTGGTCTTTCCATTCTTCCTTGTCTTCTGAATGACCTTTTGCTTTATTCCTGTGTGATGTTCTAAAACTCTTCTGGTCTTCAATCTTTAATGTCTAATGTTTCAAATCTGTTTTTCAGATGATCTTTAAATTCAAGTGATATACAATCAAGGTCATATTTTGGCTCTCATGGATATGTTTTAATTTTCTTCAGCTTCAGCCTAAACTTGCAAATAAGCAATTGATGGTCTATTCCATTATCTGCCCCTCTTCTTATTTTGGCTGATGACACAGAGCTTTTCCCTCTCTCTATCCACAGATTTCCAGCACTCATGTTTGTTGTACTGTGGTGGCTTGTGAGTTGCTATGATTTTGAAAGCTATGCCACCTGTATTTTAAATACCAGCAGGGTCACCCATGGTAGACAGGTTTCATATGAGCTTCCAGATGAAGACAGACTAGGAAGAAGGAGTGACGAACTACTTCCAAATATTTAGTCACTGAAATCGTTATGAGTAGCAAAGAAACACTGTCAGATATAGTGCTGGAAAATGAACACTAGGTTGGAAGGTACTCAAAATGCAATTGGGGAAGAGCTGCCTCCTCAAAATAGAGTTGACCGTGATGATGTGAATGGAGTAAAGACCATGGGAGAAAAGCCCGTGGGACCTTCATTTGCTGATGGGGCACAACACAACATGAAGAGAACAGCTGTAAACATCCATTGAAAATCAGAACATGGAATGTACAAAGTATGAATCTGAGAAAATTGGAAATTGTCAAAAATGAAATGGAATGCATAAACATTGATATCTTAGGCATTAGTGAGCTGAAATGGACTGGAATTGGCCATTTTGAATGTGACAATCACATGGTTTACTATGCCGGGAAAGACAAATTGAAGAGGAATGGTGTTGCAGTCATTGTCAAAAAGAACATATCCAGATCAGTTATGAGATACAATGCTGTCAGTGATCCATGCACCTACAGGGAAGCCCAGTTAATACCACTATTATTTAAATGTATGCACCAAACACTAAAACCTGTGAAGATAAAACAGAAATTCTACCAACTTCTTCGATCTGAAATCGATCAAACATGCAATCAAGATGTATTGATCATTTCTGGTGATTGGAATGCAAAGGTTGGGAGCAAAGAGGAAGGATCAGTAGTTGGAAAATATGGTCTTGGTGATAGAAATGATGCTGAAGAAAGCATGATAGACTTCTGCTTTATATATTTTGGAGCTCTTTCTTTGGGACTATAGATATTTATTATGGTTATGTCATATTGTTCCACTGTGCCTTTAATCATGAGGTAATGTTCATCTTTATGTATTATGCTGGTTTTTGCCTTAAAATTTATTTTATCAGAGATTAGTACTGCCACTCCTGTTTGTTTTTATTGTAATTAGCTTGGTATGTTTTTTTATGTCCTTTAACTGTTAATCTGTTTTTGGCTCTGTATGTAAAATGTGTCTCTTGTAGACAGCATTTTGAAGGATTTGTTTTCTTATCCATTCTGCCACCCCACGTCTCTTAACTTGTGCATCTAATCTGTTACATTCCATGTAATTATTAATAGGTATGGATTAACTGCTGTCATTATGTTTGTTTGTTTTTTGTGGTATTGCTACTTTCTTTTTTCTGCATGTGTTCCTGTACTGAGTTCATGCTTTTTGCGTTCTTTCTTGTGAGTTTCCTCATAGTTTTAATGGTTTCATGTTCTTCTTTAATGGTTCCATTTTCTAGGTGTGTTGTGAAGTGTTAATTTCCTTTGAGGTTACCTTATATTCCATTAACTTTACCCTCCATTTCTTGCAGTCTATTTTATCCTGTAATCTACCTGAACTTTTCACCATCTGGATTTCTGCTCCTACGTGTTTACCTTCTTTCACATTGTAATTGTTTTCATCTTAGACTGAAGTCTCAGATTCTCTGAGTTTGTTCTGTTCTCAACTCTTCCATCTGTCAATTTAGTTCTGGGAGGTGCTGCCACATATGCCAATCTCTGTTTGTTGTCTATTCTTGTTTGTTCTTAGTCCACAGAACTCCCTTTAGGATGTTTTGTAGTGCAGGTTGGCTTTGGCAAAATCCCTTAGCTTCTATTTATTCTGGAATGCTTTTATTACATGAACATATTTGATTGACAGCTTTGCTGGGTTGAAGGTTTCTTGGTTGGCAGTTTTTTCTTTCAGGGTTTTATATATGTCTCCCCATTGTCTTCTTGCT
>NW_006410296.1:13061-16135 GCF_000296735.1 Chrysochloris asiatica | reverse complement strand
GTTTTGTTTTTAAACTCTCTTTCCCTCTCCACTCCCCTTGTTCTGTTCTTTTCCCTATTAGTAAACAGTTCAGGGCTGGCTGTGGCCATTTTGATCTGCCTGTAGCTTTAAATGCTGAGAGTATCTGTGTGCATGTGTGACAGAAGAACTCACCAATGGTGGAGGTAGAGGATGTCCACTCGTTCAGGCACCCCCTCTAGTCACCAGAATGGAGGTGCACAAACAGTGGTGGTGGTGGTGGGGACAATGAACAAATATTATATATATCAGAACAAAGGAAAATCATCAACATATATTTTCCACAACATTATACCTTGGCTGGTCTGCTTGCTTCCCCACTTGGTGTTGCTGTTTGGTCTTACCCAAGTTGTCTGCTCCATGCTGCTGAGCCTTACAGATTCTAAAGTACAAGAGTTCTTACTTCTGTTACAAGTTCCAATAACCTTCAAACATTTAAAATATTCCTAGATATGTGATTCAGAGTTTTGGAGCTCTGCCCTGAACCCGCTTTGCCTGGTATTCTGTGGTATTGCTGATGGAGAACTTCACTGAATCTTTACCCTATCTGCTATCAAGCCCCACCTCCAATGATCAATAGATTTTGATTGCATGTCTGATCAATATCAGACTGTAGAAGTTGGTAGAATTATATTTCACTATTACTGGCTTTAGTGGTTGGTGCATGAATTTGAGTAATAGTGGTATTAACTGGCCTTCCATGTAGGTGCATGGATATTATCCTATCACAGGCAGCATTGTATCTTATGACTGACCTGGTTAGATTCTTTTTGACAATAAATGCAACACCATTTCTCTTCAATTTGTCATTCCTGGCATATTAAACTATGTGGCTGTCAGATTCAAAATGGCCAATACCAGCCCATTTCAGCTCACTAATGCCTAAGATATCGATTTTTATGCATTCCATTTCATTGTTGATAATTTCTAATTTTCCTAGATTCATACTTCATACATTCCATGTTCTGATTTTTAATGAATGTTTACAGCTGTTTTTCTTCATTTTGAGTTGTGCCTCATCAGCAAATGAAGGCCCCATGGGCTTTTCTCTCATGGGCTTTACTCCATTTCCATCATTATGGTCAACTGTACTTTGAGGAGGCAGCTCTTCCCCAGTTGCATTTTGAGTGCCTTCCAACCTGAGGGGCTCATTTTCTGACACTACATCTGACAGTATTCCTCTGCTATTCATAAGGTTTTCAGTATTTTTTCACTCTGTCTTCCTAGTCTGTCTTTGTCTGGAAGCTCATGTGAGACCTGTCCACCATGGGTGACCCTGCTGTTATGTAAAATAACAGTGGCATAGCTTCCAAAAGCACAACTCACAAGTCACCACAGTACAACAAACTGTTTTTAGAATGATAAATTTTGCTTTTGTTTTAATTTTCAATCTATCATTTATTAAATATAGTAAAAGTTAGATATCAAACAAAGTTATTCAGTGTTTGGATATTGCTATAATATCATATAGCTATGAAACTCTATGATACTCTAACTTTTAATATTGTACTTACCTTATTTTGGACCTGTGACAAATAGGCAATATGCCAGCACCATCTTCAGACACTGTTTGAGAAACGCTGATCTAGCATTTCCTGACTCGTGAAATATGCACTATGTAGGAGCTCTCTGTGGTAGGCATTATGAAAAGTAGATTTCCTAGTCAATTATTAAAAGCAAAAGTCCTGAAAATGACATATGTTGTTTTGTGACCAAAACAATTTGATATTTTATAACACAAAATGAAAAACAAGTTCCTGGAATAAAAATAAATTTCCAATATATTATTATTAAATAAATGGATATCACTTGCATTACTTTTCATTGCAACCTTGAAATTTCATGCAATTCAGAAACTCAACCTCACTGTGTTACCAATTCTAGCTCCAGCCATTTAAAAACAAATAAACTTAAGAAAAAAAACACAGCAATAAGCAAGGTTACATATGGAATAAATATCATGCATACCAACAAATAATACAATTTACATCTGCCCCAGGAATGTTGTTGTTGTTGGTAAGGTCCATCATGTAGTTGGTTCCCTTAGTGATCCTGGATAGAGTTTCTGAGAGTATAAATTTACCCTTAGAAATCCTGTATTTTGTGGAAGTAGAACGCCTTGTCTTTCTCCCCTGAATCAGCTAGTAGGTTCAAACTGCAGATCATGTGGTTTGAAGTCCAGTGCTTATCCTGTAGTGCCACTTTGTTCCCTCTCCATCTTGTTGTTGTTAAGTGCCATTGAGTCGGTACCGACTCATGACAACCTTATGCACTGCAGAATAAAACACTGCCCGATCCTGGGCCAACCTCACTAATGTTGCCACACTTGATTCTATCAATGCTGCCACTTGGCCAATCCATCTTGCTAGGGGTCTTCCTCTTTTTCTCTGGCCCTCCACCCTAGCAAACATGACATCCTTCTCCAGCGACTGGTCCCTCCTGACAATAAGTCCAAAGTACGAGAGATGTTTCTCCATCCTGGCCTCAAAGGAGCACTCTAGATGCACTTCATCCAACACAGATCTGTTTATTCTTCTGGCATCCCATGGCACTTTCAATATTCTCCTCCAATATCATAATTCAAAAGCATCAATTCTTCTAAGGCCTTCCTTATTCACTGTCCAGCTTTTACATGCATCTGAGGTGATGATTGGAATGCAAAGAGATTAAAAGTTAAAGGATGGAAAAAAATATACAAAGCTATTTGCAAGCAAAGATGAGCAGGAGCAGCAATACTAATCTCTGAAAAAATAAACTTTAAGGCAAAAACCAGCATAAGAGAAAAAGAAGGACACTACCTTATGATTAAAGAGGCAATCAAATAAGATGACATAGCCATAATAAAAATCTATGCTCCCAATGAAAGAGCCCTAAAATATATAAAGCAAACCCTGCTAGAATTGAAGAAATAGACAAATCTACAATAATAGTGGGAGATTTTAATACACCAAAAGGAGAGAACAACCAGAAAGAAATTCGACAAAGATACAAAAATGTTTCAAGTGAAGAGGACTTGAAACATTTACTTATGAAGATCAAAGAGCACAGCCTTCGAT
>NW_006410296.1:2479-4086 GCF_000296735.1 Chrysochloris asiatica | reverse complement strand
AGGCAGTTTCTAGAACAGAATAAGGGGATTCCATGGGGAAAATCCATTACTTCTCTGCCAGATTGTAGTACTATGGTGGCTTGTGTGCTGGAAGCGAGGCAACCGGTATTTTAAATACCATTGGGGTACACCCATGGTGGACAGGTTTCAGTTGAGTTTTGAGATTAAAACAGAATTGGATGAAGGACAAGTGGACTACTTCTGAATGCTTATCCACTGAAAACCTTATGAATAGCAGTGTAACACTGTCAGGTGTTACCAGAATATTGAATATTGAAACATGACAAGCAGCACCAAAATATTGTCAGATATAGTGCCAGAAGATGGACCCCTCAGGTTGGAAGGCACTGCAAATATGACAGGAAGAGCTGCCTCCTCAAAGTAGAGTTGAACATGATGATGGAAATGGAGAAAAGCTTTCAGGATCTTGATCTGCAGGGGAATAGCTTGGGGAACAATTAATTATGAGGAGAAACAGCTTCTAACATTAATTGATAATTGGAAAAATGAAATGCATGAAGTAAGAGTCTAGAAAAATTGGAAGTTGTCAAAAATGAAATGAAATGTATAAAGGTCAATATCCTATGCATTCGTGAGCTGAAATGGTCTGATATTGGCCATTTTGAATCTGATAATCATATGGCTTACTACACTGAAAATGACAATTTGAAGAGGAATGGTGTCACATTTATCATCAAAAACAACACTTGAAGATATATTGTGAAGTATAATGCTATCTGTGATAGGATAATATCCATATGACAACAAGGAAGACCTTTCCTCCTTTTAAAGATGGCGGATCGGGTAGAAGTTCAGTGAGGAGCTCCATGAATAACAACACAGAATACTTGGTCAAGCAGGCTCAGAGGATGGTGCTGGAACTCTTAACCGCATATAAAGGAATATTTAAAGGATTGGAAGGCTTACAACTAGGGGAATTTGTAGGAGAATCAAGAAATGTATTGCTTTCTAATTCAAGACACTCAGTTATTCCTGGAGCCACCATCTTGGGAGAGAACAAGATGGAGAAGGATCAGAGCAGCCACGAATTCCTGATAGACCCTAGGAGATACAGGTGTGGATATTCTTTTTTTTTTTTTTTTTTTGGTATCTGTCCATTGTTCACTAGTGTCTCCCTGACTGCACACCTCCATTCTGGTAACTAGAGGGGATACCTGAGCGAATGGATACCCCACCACCACCCCTGGAGGGTTCTACTACGCAAGCACACAGATTTCTTTGAAATTTAAAGTGACAGTTTCGACGTAAAACCAAATGGCCACCACTTGTCTGTCTGTCGTGCTGTGGTGGCTTGTGAGTTGCTGTGATTCTGAGGGCTATGACACTGGCATTTTAAATAACCAGCAGGGTCACCCATAGTGGACAGGTTTCAGATAAGGTTCCAGACAAAGACAGACAAGGAATAAAGAGTGACAAACTACTTCTGAATCATTAGACACTGAAAACTTTATGAATAGTAGAGAAACACTGTCAGATACAGTGCCGGAAAATGAGCCCCTCAGGTTGGAAAGCACTCAAAATGCAACTGGGGAAGAGATGCCTCCTCAAAGTAGAGTTGACCATGATGACGTGAATGGAGTTAAGCT
>NW_006410296.1:0-2379 GCF_000296735.1 Chrysochloris asiatica | reverse complement strand
ACCAACCAACTTGACCTCATAGATATGTGCAGAGCTTTCAACCCAACTACAGCACAATACACATGCTTTTCCAGTGCACATGGAACATTCTCCAGAACAGGCCATGTGTTAGGCTATAAAACAAGCCTCCATCAATTTATAAATATCAAAACACTACATCTTCCCAGATGTAGAAATTAACCATTGGAATTCAAGGGAATAAAGTCAAATACATGGAAACTGAATAGCACCTTGCTGAAAAGCTATTGGGTAGTAGAAGATATAAAATATTAATTCACAAAGTTCCTAGAAACAAATAAGAATGAAAACACAACATATTAAAATATTTGGGAAATGGTGAAAGCGGTGCTGAGAGGACAATTTATTGCAATAAATGCACACATCCAAAAAGAAGAAAGAGCCAAAATTAACACATTAACACAGCATATCCAACAGTAAGAAACAGACCAATAAAACAAGCCTACAGTCACTAAAAGATAATAAATAATAAATATTAGAGCAGAAACAAATAAGATAAACTATAGAAAGAATAGAAAAACTATAGAAAGGATCAACAGGGCAAGAAGCTGATTCTTCAAAAGGATTAATAAAATTGACAAACTATTGACAAACCTAACCAGAGAAAAGAGGGAGGAGATGCAAATAACACACATATGAAATGACATGGGTGATGTGCCAATGGAACCAATGGAAATAAAATTGATAAAAACAGAATACTATGAAGAGTTGTATTCCAATAAATTTGAAAACTTAAAACAGATAGATACATTTTTAGAAAAATACCTAAACGTACACAGGGTGAAGTAGAAAACTTGAACAGACCCATAATAAAAGAAGAAATTGATCAAGTCATGAACCCCCACCCCCTCTCCAAAATAGTCCATGTCCAGATGGTTTTACTGGTGAGTTCTACAAAACATTCATGGAAGAGCTGTCACCAATTCTACTCAAATTATTCCAGAATATAGAAGAGGATGGAAAACTCCCTGATACATTCTATGAAGCAAGCATAATCCCCATACCAAAACCAGTTGAGGACATCACTAAGAAAGAAAATTATAGACTAAAATGCCTCATGAACATAGATGTAAAAATTCTCAACAAAATCCTAGCCAACAGAATTCAACAAAACAAAAAAATAATATATCATGCCCAAGTGAAATTCATATCAGGGATGCAAGGATGGTTCAACATTAGAAAAACAATCCGTGCAATCCACCATATAAATGAGAAAAAGATAAAGAACCTTATGATCATATCAATTGATGCAGAAAAGACATTTGACAAAATCCAACATCCATTCCTGATTAAAAATACAACAACAACAAAACACAACAAAGTAGGAATTGAAGGGAAATTCCTCAGCATCATTAAGAGCATTTATACAAAACCAACAACCACCATCACTCTCAATGGAGAGAAACTGAAAGCCTTTCCTTTTGAGAATAGGAACCAGACAAGTATGTCCTTTGTCACTACTCTTATTCAATATTGTGTTTGAAGTCTTACCCAGAGCTATAAGGCAGGATAGGGAAATTAAAGGCATTCAGATTGGCAATGAGGAAGTAAAACTCTCTCTATTTGCAGATTATATGCCCCTATACATAAAAACCCCAAAGACTCAGCAAAAAACTACTGGACCTCATTGGAAGATTCAGCAAAGTGGCAGGGTATACAATCAATATACAATAATCAGTTGGATACCTTGATATTACTAATGACTGCACTGAAAAGAAAATTAGGAAAGCAATACCATTTACAATAGTCATCCAAAGGATGAAATATTTAGGAATCTATGTAACCAGAGAAACAAAGGACCTATACAAAGAAAACAACAAAATACTAATACAAGAAACCAAAAAGGACTTGCAAAAATGGAAGAATAACCATGATCCTGGATAGGAAGACTTAACATTGTGAAAATGTCAGTACTGCCCAAAGCAATCTACATACATAATACAATCCATTTCCAAATTCCAAAGATATTCTTTAGGGAGATGGAGAAAACAATTACAAACTTAAAATGGAAAGGAAAAAGACTCCAGATAAACAAAAACTGCTCGAGAATAAGAACAAAATTGAAGCTTCTCACTCCCTGATTTCAAACTTCACTACATGACTACTGTGGTCAAAACAGACTGGTGCTGGTACAATGAAAGACATATAGATCAATGGAACAGAATAAAGAACCCAGAAATTAACCCACCCACATACAGCCACATATAAAGGAATATTTGGAAGATTGCAGGGCTTGCAGCTGGGGAATTTGTAGGAGAATCAAGAAATCCATTGTTTTCTGGTTCAAGATGCTCAGCTAGTCCCAGAGCCGCCATCTTGGGAAAGAACATCTTGATTGTATCAGGACTGATATTGAAATTT
>NW_006410295.1:14494-15686 GCF_000296735.1 Chrysochloris asiatica | reverse complement strand
GTAGCAACACCACACAGAATTCAGTCCAGATATGGAAGTATCCAGAATAGAACAAAACTACAAGACTGAAAATAGGGAATCTGGATGTCAGTCTATGATCAGGATAACTAAAAAGCAAAAGGAGGGAAAAATACAGCTAGTGAGTTCCAGGTGGTGAAGAGGTCAGGTAGATTTCAGGATAAAACAGATTGTTTTAAAATGAGGAAGAAATTAATAAAGTCAGGGTAACCTGAAACTTAATATACCTTCACATCAAATTAAGAAAAGGAAATTCCAGAAAAAATTTGGAAATATTAAAACTATGAAGAAATTGACAAGAAAAAGCACACACACGAAAACTGAACTGAACACAGGAAAGCATGCAGAACAAAGAAACCAACGGTACCACACACACACACAAACTGCAACAAAATGAATGCAATCAATCCATGACTACCAATAATTTCACTGAAGATCAGTGGATTAAATGCACCAATCAAGAGACAGAGAGTAGCAGAATGAATAAGAAAACAAGATCCTTTAATACACTGTGAACAAGAGACACACCTTACACACAGACAAAATTAGATTAAAAATGGAAAGGTGGAGAGAAATGTATCAAGCCAATTGCAATTAAAAAATGATCAGGAGTGACAATATTAATCTCTTAAAAAATAAACATTCAGGCTAAAACTAGCATAAGAAACCCCCTTTCAAGACTGAGACTCAGGGAAATACACAAGCAGGCATGTGGTCTGGCTGGTGACCATGTTGGTCACTGATAAGGGGAAGAGGGGGAAAAACAGCAATGAAGTTGGGAGCTGGGTCTGACCACATTTGTTAGACTCCTGTGAGCCCTGGTGGAAACCTGGTGGACCAATCCTGGGTCCAGAGGCAATGACATAGCCACAGGGGACTAGAGCGGAGAGTGAAGTGTCCAGCTGATGTGAAGAGAGGGGAGATGCACAGGAACACCCATACTTGCAGATAGTACCCACTTGACCTGGTTTCAATGGTTGGATGATCAGAACTCGACTAGAAGAAAAAAGAGTAACCTGCTACAATTTGATGAATTTTACCTATACTTAGGGATGTAGTAGCTCAAAAAAGGGAACAAATCTTTACAGCAAGGATCACTTCCACCCCCTCGGTACACAGAGTTGACAGGGATGTCAACATAGACATTGGCTACCCAAAATGGGGGTGGGGTGAC
>NW_006410295.1:11917-12322 GCF_000296735.1 Chrysochloris asiatica | reverse complement strand
GTCGAGTCGGTTCCGACCCATAGCGACCCTGTACAGGGTTTCCGAGGGTGCAAATCTCTATGGGAGTAGAAAGCCTCATCTTTCTCCCGCGGAGCAGCTGGTAGTTTTGAACCGCTGACCTTAAGGTTCGCAGCCCGATTCATAACCACTACGCTTCCAGTTACTCTAAATACCAACAGAGAAGGAAAGAGTCTTCAAGTCAAGTGTCGATGCAATCCGCTCTGTGCACAGGGTAGATAGGGACGGGCAACTTAGACATTGGCTATCTGAAATGAGGGGGCAATGGGGGCACGAAGTGACTGGCTTACAAGGTTTCAAGAGGGAGCTTAGTTTAAGAGTGTGGGGGGAAAGAAAGAGTCCCCACCGAATAGCTGTCATCTTGTCTAGATGGGTCTGGTGAAAGGA
>NW_006410295.1:10940-11500 GCF_000296735.1 Chrysochloris asiatica | reverse complement strand
AAACCAGGCAAGGACATCACTAAAAAAGAAAATTATAGACCAATATCCCTCATGAACCAATATCCCTCATGAGATGTAAAAATTCTCAACAAAATTCTAGCCAATAGAATTCAACAACATATCAACAAAATAATACATCATGACCAAATGAGATTCATACCAAAGATGCAAGGATGGTTCAATATTAAAAACAAACAAACAAACATAATCTGCCGTATAAATAAAAAAAGGAAAAGAACCACACGATTATATCAATTGATGCAGAAAATATATTTGACAATCTCCAACAGCCATTCTTGATAAAAACACTCAACAAAGAAGGAATTGAAGGGAAATTCCTCAACAAATTAAGAGCATGCATACAAAATTGACACAATGGCCGTGGGTTTGGCTTTTGTATTTGGGATTGACTTCTGAATAAAAACAATGGAGGCCAGACAACAGTGAAATGATTTTTCTTCTTCTTTTTATTGTGAATTAGGTAAAGGTTTACAAAAAACCAAAAATCCTCACCACAAGACCAATAAATAACATTCTTATCAATGGAGAAAAGATTGAAG
>NW_006410295.1:7808-10430 GCF_000296735.1 Chrysochloris asiatica | reverse complement strand
TGTTTCTTTCTGCTGTGCATAATGTTGCTATGAGTCAGTACCCACTCGATGGCACCTAACAACAACAACAACAACATATTTTGTTTCTCATTGATTGCAATCCTTACAATGAAACATCTCTTATCCTACTTTCTCCCTGTGTTTCCTCTTTCCATTCCCCCTCCTTTCCTAACTTTCCTGAACTTTTTCCTTGGACAAATACTGCCCTTTTAATCACAAATGGTTCATTATTCCAAGGTATGCATACTTTCCTAGTGTAATTGTTGCTTCTTAGAGTTCTCTTGAAATGGTATTTTTAAAGTACCAAGAGAAAATAACTGCAACCAAGAATGCTCTACTCAATTTATTTTCAAGATTGGAGATAAAAGAAAGAAATTTTCTGAAGAGGAAAAACCAAACAGCTCATCACCAGGAGCCTTTTATAGCAGAAATTCTAAAGTACATTTCTATTGTTGTTGTTAGGGCCCATCCAGTTGGTTCCAACTGATAGTGACCACATGTACAACAGAATGAAACATTGCCCTATCCAGTGCCATTCTCACAATTGTTCTGTTTGAGCACATCATTACAGCCACTGGGTCAATCCATCTTGTTGAGGGTCTTCCTCTTTTTTGTTGACCATTCACTTTACCAAACATGATGTAAAGGGACTACAGTCCCTCCTGACAACATGTTTGAAATGTGAAAGTCTCACCATCCTGGCTTCTAAGGAGCATTGTGGCTGTACTTCCTCCAACACCAATTTGTTTGTTCTTCTGGAAGTCCGTGTTACTTTCAATATTCTTCCCCCAAAACATAACTCAAATGCATGAATTTTTCTATGGTCTTCCTTATTCATTGTCCACATTTTATATGCATATGATGCAGCTGAAAATATCATAGCTTGGATCAAGTGTACCTTAGTCTTCAAAATGATCTCTCTGCCCTTTAACATTTTAAGAGGTCTTTTACAGCAGATTTGCCTGATGCAATATGTTGTTTGATTTCTTGACTGCTGCTTCCATGAGTGCTGATGGTGGAGCCAAGAAAAATGAAGTCTTTAATAACTTGAATATTTTCTCATTGATCTGATGTTATTTATTGGTGCAATCATGAGGATTTTCGCTTTCTTTACTTTGAGGCGTAATCCATATTGAAAGTTATAGTCTTTGATCTTCATCAGTATTTCAAGTCCTCTTATCTTTCAGTAAGCAAGGCTTTGTCATCTGCATATTTCAAGTTGTTAATGAGCAGGGGAGAATACAGCACTGAAGAAATGAGCTTAAGAGGAATGACTGACTGGTTTGAAGTTTACGGAGTTGTGTGGACTCCTGACCCTACGGTCACCAACCTAGTGCCTGGTGGCAAGGATTGAGACAGAGAGAGAAAGACCAGCTGGTCTCAAGTACAAGAAGTGTGAACTTACAAGCTATCAGTCACTCATTTGACCAAGCTCTAGGATGACTAGGGCTGAGTTGACCAGCACCCAGTTAAATGGTTGATAT
Source organism: Chrysochloris asiatica (assembly GCF_000296735.1). Lineage (NCBI taxonomy): Eukaryota > Metazoa > Chordata > Mammalia > Afrosoricida > Chrysochloridae > Chrysochloris > Chrysochloris asiatica. The sequence goes on along the minus strand of NW_006410295.1, from coordinate 8,946 downwards.
TGTGAGCTGATGTAAATTACTGAATTTTGATGACTTATTCTGGCCTGGACTTTGTTTATGGATTCAGATGCTCAAAGTTCCAACTGTAATAGAAGACTTCAAATCAAGGACCATGTTTATTTCCTCAGAGTATTGGGTTAATAGGGACAGACAGGCAACTTAGAAAATGTTTCTAAAATGAGAGGAGATCAAGACATGAGGTTTACAAAAGTTTCCTGGGTGTGCGCAGCTAAAATGATTGTTATGGAAAAAGTTAATCCATTATATATAAATGATACAATGGCTAAAAAAGCCAGGGAGTTGCCTGTGGTGCTGTGAAATATTTAATGTCTCTGCTAGCTATAGTCTTTGCAAACTCCTACCTAATGACATTTTCCTCATAGGTAGGGTAAGAGAAAGTGGAGGAAGATACTGATGGATTTTGTGATTCATTTGTGATTGTGATTGTAAAAACTTGGAACTTTAGCATGAGTATAAAATGAGCCATCTCAGAAGCAGGAGGGAGGAATCTCACTGCCATCAAAGACGAGTGGAGTGCATCCTTTGGATTCCAAGATCTCTGCACATTGAACCTCCTCAACCCAGGTACAGAAAGCTGTGACACCAGAGGAGTGGCAGAGGAGCAACAGCAGCAGCAAAACCAACAGCCAGAGTACAAGACACAGCAATGGACTTCCCAGCCCATAGAGCATGTCAAACGGAGTGACTTTGGGCAGAAGGCTTGCTTGAGGAGTGGGGCGTCTCTAGGTACTTAACTGGGGGAGCTAGGTTTGTTGACACATGGAGCTATTGAGGTTTGGTGTATCCTGTGTGCATTTATCAGCAGCCCTATCAGAGCTTTGTTGTAACATTGGCTGGACAGAGAGGCCTGCCTCTGGGCATGGCTGAGGAAAGGTTGCCCTGACTAGTACAACTGTGCCCTGAGCATTGCTGAGCTTGAATGGTAACCTGTTAACTTCCTTAATAAACCCCATAACTGTGAATATGGAAAAAAAATTATAGGACCTCAGGGAATGATTCAGCAAAGTGGCAGGGTACAAGATCAATATAAAAAAATCAGGTGGATTCCTCTATACTAATATAGACAGCTCTGAAAAGAAAATTAGGAAAGCAATACCATTTACAATAGTCACCCAAA
>NW_006410295.1:4974-7293 GCF_000296735.1 Chrysochloris asiatica | reverse complement strand
AGCAACAACAACTCAAAATGTTAAATAGAAAGCTTAGTGAAGAGTGAGTTTATGTTAATGGAGGAGAAACTACTTAGAAAAGGAAGATGAGAATGGTTGCACAAATGGAAGAATGTAATCAATACTGTTGAATTGCACATGTAGAAATTGGTTCAACTGGTGCATGTTTTAGTATGCATATTTCTACAGCAATAATAAAAAATTAAATTATTTTTCAAAATTAGGGAATGAAAATTCCAAATGTAGCCTTTTTGTGGGTTTTGAAGACATTTGTTAAAAGCACAAAAGTGAACTTCTGACTGGTTTGCATGATCAAGTTATTTGCATCAGGAAATGTGAGCATTTATCAGTTGAATTTCATCAAACTTTTGCATAGTTGGAGTGTGGAATTGAAAAGTAATAATCATGATGTATTAAACCCAGCCAATAAAGCTCTTTCATTTGGATCCCGGATGGATATCTGTGTGAGACATCTTTCTCATCTATGAAACTAAGTGTTGAAATAAACTAAACTTAGAATCACACTTTCACATTCTGTATTACAGTGCTAAGTCAAAAAACTTCTTTTAATGAAGCATAAGCAATAACATTCTCTTACGAACAAAATTATTAAAGATAATTCTTTGTTGTTGTTAAGTGCTGTCAAGTGAGTTTCACTCAAAGCGACCCTGTATAGGGTTTCCAATGAGCAGTTGGTGAGTTTGAAGTGCCAAACTTGTGGTTCAAACCAACCTTGTGGTCTGGTGCTTTATCCCACAGCACCGTACCAGGACTCGATAACATTTTAATGGTAGTCAAATAGTTTTTACACTATGTGTTTGTGTGCTGTCAATTCTGATGCACAGCAACCCTATAGGACAGAGTAGAATTGCTCTATAGGATTTCTTATTCAGAACTGACTCAGCAGCATATAACAACAACAACAAATCTTTTAATCATCCTTCCTTTTCTCCCTTAGAGCAACTAGTGGGTTCCAACGGCTGATCTTTTGGTCAGTAGTGATCACTTAAACTTTGTGCCACCAGGGCTGTAATTGTTAGGGTTCTGCATCAACTTGCCTAGGCCAGTGTTTCCAGAGGTTTAGTAGTTAAGATGTGTTTATTCCCCTGGTGATGAATCCTAATGCAGGCAATCAATGATGAGTGGCTATGAACAGCCAATCAATTAAAGGGATGTTTCCTTGGGGGTATGGCCTATTCCCAATATAATGGATACACGGGAAACACTCTCTCTCTCTCTTCTATTGGGGACCTAGGACTGTGTAATTGTAAGGCATTTCCTTGGTAATAAACTTCTCTCTCTTCACATATGTATATAGATATATAGATATATATTATGTATATATACAGAGAGAGAGTTCTTGTGTGGTGCTGTGGGAAAAAGCACTGAACCACAAGATTGGTTTGAACCACAAGGTTGATGGTTCAAACTCACCAGCCACTCCTTGGAAGGCCTATATAGGGTCACTATGAGTCAGAACTGACTTGTCTGCATTTAACAACAACAACATATATAAGACAAATGAGTGGTGATATATATATATATATACCAACAACAACAACATATATATATATATATGTTGTTGTTGTTAAGTGCCGTCGAGTCGGTTCCGACCCATAGCGACCCTGTACAGGGTTTCCGAGGGTGTAAATCCTTACGGGAGTAGAAAGCCTCATCTTTCTCCCGCGGAGCGGCTGGTAGTTTCGAACCGCTGACCTTAAGGTTCGCAGCCCGATTCGTAACCACTACGCTACCAGAGCTCCATATATATATATATATACACACACACACATACATACATACAGAGTCCTGGTGTGGCACTGTGGGCTAATGTGTCAGACTGTAAAGTTGTTTGAACTGCAAGGTTGGTGGTTCAAGCTCACCAGCTTCTCCTTGGAAACCCTTTGCAGGGTCGCTATGGGTCAGAATTAACTCAATGGCACTTAACAACAGCAACATACATATATACAAATCACCACTCATCTGTCAGTTTGCCATACTGTGGTGGTTTCTATGTTGCTGAGCTTCTGGAAGCTATGCCACTAGTATTTTAAATACCAGCAGGGTCTATGGTGGATAGGTTTCAGATGAGCCTCCAGACTAAGAGTAGATGCATTAAACACTAATGACTGAAGACTACAAGAGTTGTGGGATGACATCAAGAACATCATACAGGAAAAAAGCAAAAGGTCATTAAGAAGACAAGAAAGAAGAAAAAGCTCAGAATGAATATCAGAAGAGACTCTGAAACTTGCTCTCCAGCATAGTGATGCCAAAGCTAATGGAAGAAATGAGGAGGTAAAAAAGCTGAGCAGAAAA
>NW_006410295.1:2053-2554 GCF_000296735.1 Chrysochloris asiatica | reverse complement strand
AATAGAATATCAGAAATGGACAATATACTGAAAGGGCAAAGGAGTAGAATTCAAGAGATGGAAGCTAGAACTAGTGAGCTGGAAGATGAATCTCTCAATATTACTAAAATTGAAGAACAAGCAGAAAAAAGGATTTAAAAAATCTGAAGAAGGCATAAGAGTCAACATGAAGAGAAATAACTTAAGAATTATTGGCGTTCTGGAACAGGAACAATCACACAAGTACACAGAGGAGATAGTTGAAGAGATGCTGGAAGAAAATTTCCCTAACATCCTGAAAAGAGAAAAGATAAGCATTCAAGAAGCTCAACAAACCCGAGGAAGGCTAGATCCTAAAAGAAAATGACCAAGACATATAATAATCAAGCTCTCCAAAATCAAAGATAAGGACAGAATCCTGAAAGCAACTAGGGAAAAGAGAAGTGTAAAATACAAAGGCAAGCAAATCAGATTAAGCTCAGATCTCTCAACAGAAACCATGCAGGCAAGAAGGCAATGGGG
>NW_006410295.1:0-503 GCF_000296735.1 Chrysochloris asiatica | reverse complement strand
GCTGCCCTTTAGATCTCAAATGGTAGATTATTCTAAGGCTCTTTTTGTACTACAAATTTTTTAATTATCTCAAAATATTGTTTATTTCATCTTTGTCTCATCCTTCTGAAATGTTAATTTTGTGTATGCTTTGAAAAGCACAGATATTGTTAATTTTGTGTGCCGTCATATTGATTCCTCCTCATAATAACACTAAGGACAGCGCAGAACTGACCATAGTTTCCAAGGCTATTCTTTATGAAAGCAGATTCTAAGTCTTTTCTCCCACAGAGCAGTTGGTGGGTTTGAACCACCACTTCAGTTAGCAGATGAGAGCTAGCAACTGAGAGCACGTAACTATTGTACCACCAGGCTTCTTTAAATATCGGGAATACTTACTCAAAATTTCTTTATGGTGTTGTTGTTGTTAACTGCTCTCAGTCAGTTCCCATTCGTAGCAACTCCATATAGGATTTCTCAGGAGCAGTTGGTGGGTTTGAACCAGTAACCTTGTGGTTAGCAGT
>NW_006410294.1:7353-16389 GCF_000296735.1 Chrysochloris asiatica | reverse complement strand
TTTTTTTTTTTTTTTAATTATTCAAATTCCCAAGAATTTATTATCTAAATTGAACACAACATTTAAGCTGTGTGCAATAACCCTTTACAACAAGCTATTAAGGGTAAGTGGTGATGTAAGTTTACATATATTACTCATTATTGAAGGCAAAGGAGGAACAAAGGAAGCCAAGGAGGAATGCTGAGTATATTCATGCAGTTTCCGTTTGATTTAAACACATCTGACACACTGAATGAAGTCATCATATGGGAAATTCACCACACCTTGCTGACCAGTCAGTATCCAGTCATCGAAAGCAGAGGGCCCTCAGTTTGACAGACAAAGAGATACATTATTAACAGCAAGCTTACCTCTCATGACTACATCTCTTTGCAGTTGAATTCTGGGCCTGAGGATTTAGACTAAATCTCAGTCATCAAAACCTAAAACTGGCGAAGTGTTGTCTCCAGCTGACCAGTACAGCCCAGTGTTCTTTAAATCCATTGAAACCCATTGTGCCAGATATGTCTCTGTTGTTGTTGTTGTTGTTGTTAAGTGCCATCGAGTCGGGTCCGACCCATAGCGACCCTGTACAGGGTTTCTCTATCTAACATTAAATCCATAAGCCCACAGTTCGTCACGTGAAAAGGTTTGTATCCTCTGGCAGTGCCCGACTGTGTCAGACATCTCTGCATCTCATTAGCATCTGTTTGCCCATCCTCTCCAGCTGCAGCAGCAAAGTAACACATCCAGCAGATCCCGAATTTGTCTGGGAAACATTGGCCTTCTAGGAGCCCCTCCGTACCTGTCTGAGTAGAAGCTGCTACCCCCGCCTTGTGCCCTGGTCTTGCAAAATTCCATCATGCAATCTTCCGTGTCATTTATGTCACCAAGACCGTAATTTCCAAATACCAATCCTTCCTTTTTGTCTTCAACTTTCATACCAGTAATAGCATACCATCTTGATTGCAGACTGAAGAAGTTGTAAGACTTCTTCCATTTCATCATCATTGTCTTGGTAGTTGGTGCATAAATGTGAGTAATAGTTGTATTACTTGGTCTTCCTTGTAGACATTTAGGTATTATCCTGTCACAGACAGCGTTGTGTTTCAAGATAGATCTTCAATGTTCTTTTTGATGATGAATGTGATGCCATTCCTCTTGAATTTGTCAATCCTAGCATAGTGAACCATATGATAGATTGAAAATGTCCACCTCAGCTCACCAATGACTAGGATATTGATCTGTATGTGATTCATTTCTTTTTTGATGACTTCCAGGTTTCTGAGATTCCTACTTCATGCATTCCAAGTTCTGATTGTTAGTGAACATCTACAGCTGTTTCTTCATGTTTTGACTTGTACCCCATCAGCACTTGGAAGACTCAACAGTTTTACTCCATCACATCATGAAGCTGCCTACTTTGAGGAAGCAGCTCTTTCGCAGTTGTATATTATCAGTGCCTTCCAGCCAGAGGGGCTCATCTTCTGGCATTATAGCAGACAGGGTTCCAGTCTGTCACCTTCAGGCAGGCACCGTATCAGATAATGTTTTGCTATATCATCTTCAGGAACTGTATCAGACAATAGCAATTCATAAGGTTTTCAGGGCTAACCCCTCAGAAGTGGACCCCCTATTCCTTCCTAGTCTGTTCTTACTCTGGATGTTCCACTGAAGCTTGTCCCCCGTGGGTAACCAGGCTGGTATTTAAAACTCCAGCAGCATGGCTTTCCAGTTACACAGTGACATGCAAGCGACCACAGCAGGACTAACTGACAGATGTGTGGGGGAATCACCTGGACATAAAGCATCACTGAGCCATGCCCCAGAGATTCAAATTTAATTGTGTTTGGGTAAGGCTTTCTGCTCCTATAAAAATTTACAGCTTTGGAAACCTGATTTAGGATCATTATGAGTTGGAACCAACTCCACTCCCCCCCACCACCCCCCCCCCATCAAGACTTGTATGGCCTTTCTTAGAATGAAAAGTTTTTCCGTAGCATGAGGAGTAATAGACTATTCTAATCTCTCTACTTTTGTGTATGTTTGAAATTCTCCATAAGAAAGCATTGTTTTTACTGTTTTAAATGTCACCCAAGGCAGAAGGAACACTTAGTGCTGAGTCCCGGAGCCAGGGGAAGAGTAAGAAGGCCAACAGACCGTTGTGCAGAGAACAAAGGAGTTTGAGGACAAATTTGGAGAGTGTTCAGAGGCCGTGGCAGATAATCTTAATCAATTACTCTTCTCATTTTTAAATCTCAGCTTTCTCATTAGCAAAACAAGGATCCCTTCCAGGGTTGCTGTTGTTAAATACTGTCAAGCCAGTTCCGACTCATAGCGCCCCTCTATAGGGTTTCTGAGGAGCCGCTGGTGAGTCTGAATCACACCGAGCTTGAGATTCAAACTGACTTTGATGTCCAGTGAGTATCCTACAGTGCCGCACCAGGACTCCAGGGTTATTAGAGGAGTGAATGAAAAGATGTAGGTCAGAGTGGTTGGTCCTCAAATGTGTGCATCCATCTTAGTTACCTGCTTGTTGTTTTAAGTGCTGTCAAGTCGGTTCTGACCCATAGTGACCCTGCATAGGGTTTCTGACGAGCAGCTGGTGAACTTGAACTGCCGACCTCGGAGTTCATACTGACTTTGCAGTCCAGCGTTTTAACCCACGGCACCACACCAGAACTTCTAGTTACCTGCAGGGTCTATTAAAATGTAGAGTGCTGACCCCACGCTAGAGTTCCTGGTATGAGGCAAGGGAGAGTTTGCACTTCTCACAGGTTGCAGGTGATGCTAACACTGCTGGTTTTTTAATTAGAACCACTGGTGTGGGGGCCACCAGCGCTCCAGGAGGTTCTGATATTGAAGGAAGAGTAAGGGGCAGGAGCATCCCTCCTTCAAGGTGTGAAGCAGTGGCAATGCAGACAAGTATCTTAAGATAAAAGTCATGTTCATTGAGAGACTCACGCTCTGATTTGTAATTTAGAGGCTGCATGGGAGTCATTGTGGTTCCTTGAAGTTGCTGTTGTTGTTATTAGGTGCCATCGAGTTGGTACCGACTCATAGCGACCTTATGCACAACAGAAGGAAACACTGCCTGGTCCTGGGCCAACCTCACAATTGTTGCCATGCTTGAATCCATTGATGATGCCATTTTGCCAGTCCATCTTGCTGGGGCTATTCCCCTTTTTCTCTGATCTTCACCTTAGCAAACATGATACCCTTCTCCAGCGACTGCTCCCTCCTGACAATATGTCTGAAGTATGAAAAATGAAATTTGGCCATCCTGGCCTCCAAGGAGCACTCTGGCAGCACTTCTTCCAACACAGATCTGTTGATTCTTTTGGCAGTCCATGGCGCTTTCAATATTCTCCTCCAATACCATCACTCAAAAGCATCAATTCTTCTATGGTCTTCCTTATTCACTGTCCAGCTTTCACATGCATATGAGGTTATTGAAAATACCATGGCTTGGGTCAGGTGCACCTTAGTCTTCAAGCTTGAAGTGGTTCCTGAGAAGTCCCTCTGGCAGAGAGCTGTCCAGGTCGCTTGGAACAGCTTTTCCTGCGATGTGCAGTCTGAGGAGCTCTGGGCTGCATTACCATGCCAATAATGTTGCTGACAAGTCAGTTCCAGATGACAGCCACCCTGGATAGGGTTTCCAAGGAGCAGATGGTGAGTTTGAACCTCCAACCTTGTAGTTCTAGTGCATTATCCTATAGCACCATACAAGGACTCTACCAGAAATCCTGAAACAGAGCAAAAAGAGTGTGCAAGGGTTCACACCTACAATTCCGACAGAGAAAATGTAGGTTTGAAAGGTTCTGGCAGATGGCTTGACTTTAAAAATTTTAAATATAGTTGTCTGGCAACTCTGAAAAGTGACTGGCTAAATTGTATTTTTATTCTTTATCAGGCCTGCTAATTTGTGGTTTTGGTGAGGAGCAGATTGTATTTTCCCAGGGACTGTTTTTCCTCGATGCTCTTGACTTACTAAAATATTCAAGGCCAGCATTACTGGGGAAACTGCATTTAGCCAAGCTGGGCTGAGAGAACAGTTACCTTTTAGGAGAAAAGCACAGATTTAGCTCACACCAGAACAGAGTCCTGGTGTGGTGCTGTAGGATAATGTGCTGGACCGTAAGGTTGGTTTAAATGGCTAGGTTAGTGGTTCAGAGTCACCTGCTGCTCCTTAGAAACCCTGTCTACAGACTTGGAACCCACTCAAAGACACTTAACAAGAACAGACTACCTCAAAGAATGAGAAGTTTCTGTTGCTGTTCCCCAATGTGGGGTCTTAAGAGAATTGCATCCTCTGAAATGGAGCCAGAGATGATGATGTGGAGCGATGGAGCAGCTGGAGACTTTAGATCCAGAGGAGAGCGACTGCGTGCTGAAGACCTGGGGGGTACAGAGGAAGGATTGCATGGAGGGGATTGTAACCATGGCAATGAATGAATGTGAAACTAATGTTCTCCCATGTAAACTATCATATAATTCACAATAAAGCATTTAAAAAAAAAAAGAGAGAGAATTGCATCCTGAGCCTCTTTTACATCAGAATTGCAGAATTTTGCCCCTCATCTTCCCCCCTCCTACCTTCTTTGGCAAACGATGAGGAATTACCCTTGTGATTACTAGTGCGCATGGTGCCCTAAGAGAACCTCTCCTAGGTCTGTTTCTGACAGTTCAAAGCCACTAGCCTTTCCTTAGAAATCCTCTACAGGGTCGCTGTGAACCACCACCACCAACAAGGTCACTATGCCCTAAAGCTGACAGTCTTCTACTTCCAGCCCAGTCTGATATTTTTTTCTTTGCATCACCCCTGAGCACACAACTGAAAAGCTATGTTGGAGTCTCCTTCTCGCCTCTCCTCTTTCGTAGGAGAACATGTAGGGGGAGGGGAATGCCTTACTTCTCCAGGTAGAAACCACCTTGGACTTTCACCAAATCCCTGCCTTGGGTATTGCAGGGTGTAGTGTGGCTTTTGGTAAAGTACACCTGTGACTTTTATTCCTCCTTGGCTACCATGTGATGTGAACATTCTGAATCCGTGGACGTAGTACCCGGTCATGTGCACTTAGGATGAGCTGGGGGTGCTTCAGTGGCAACACCAGAGGATGGCTCTTGCTTGATCTTCCAACTTCTTGTTGACCTCAGTCACCACCTATGGCAGGAAAGAGAATTCTGGTGGACTTTCCAAGGGGAATGTTGTTGTGAAGTACCATCAAGTCGGTTCTGACTCAGTACCCCTGAGGAGTGGCTGGCTGCTGGGTTTGAACCACTGACCTAGCAGTTCAAACTAGGTTTTTGTCCCCCCATTCAGTAAATATTTATTGAATCATCACTTTGTGCTAAACATTGGTCTTATGTTCTGGGTATTCTAAGGTTAGTTATGTAAAGCAACAAAATCTGGCTCTTCTTCCAATTCATGTGCAAGGGAATCTTTTCCAATTTCTATTCTTGTGTTTGAGGTAAAGTTAAGTTGTCATTCAGAGACCAACCTCCCAAAACTTGATAGTAGCAAATTTAAGATTAAGCCTCAAAGACTTACTTTTATGATACATAAGGAGGCCATAACTTTTCAGCCATCAAAGATGGTAGAAACATTATTTTCTCAATCTATAGTCCAGAATTCCACCTAGGGAGACAATTTTCTATGGAGAGTTGAGCCCCTCTGTGAGGTATGACTGTTAGTTTCCCACTAATTTTCATCAAAGGAAGCTTAAGAGGAAGAACATTTTGAAGCTTGTAAAAGTGGCACCAACCATTTCTCTCACAGCGCTCTCTACTCAGCTCGGTTCAATAACTCATTGTGATGGCCACCCAGAACTCAGATGTCACACTCACAGTTAAGGGGTTTTTAGGGATGTTAGCATGTAAGTTAACTGTGTAGTTCATTGTATAGCCTACAGTGCCACACATGGACTCCCATATTGTATACCTGTAAAATGAAAAAAAGGAGTCCTGGCATGGTGCTGTAGGATCAGCACTGGACTGCTAACCACAAGGTTGGCTGTTCAAACCCACCACATGCTCCTTGTTGTTAAGTGCCGTTGAATCGATTCTGACCCACAGTGACCCTGTATAGGGTTTCCAAGGAGTAGCTGGTGAGCTTGAACTGCTGACCTTGCAGTTCAAATGGCTTTGCAGTCTGGCGCATTAACCTGCAGCACCACACCAGGACTCCAGATGCTTCTTAGAAACCCTATATAGGGTTGCTATGATTCAGAACTGACTGGATAGCACATAGCTACAATAATAACAACAATTAAACAAAAAGTCCTCTTTGGTAAAACAACCTAGAGGGAAGTGTAATACCTTTCCCCAGGTGGGATAGGACTTTAGCAATGTCTTTTGCCCTAGAAAGTAGACCTTTGCTTATGGGTAACACTCTGGACCTACGGGCATATTTCACAATGATTATTCGTCCTGCCCTTAGGACAGAATGCCATGCCAACATCTGGGGTGAACCAGAGGCTGAGTCAGGTATTACACTTTCCTCTAGGTTGTTTTACCAAAGAGGAGGGGGAAAAGTTAGGAAACACTTGGGAAGGTCACAGCCCAGGGATATAGGCCCGCTAAGACTCAGATTTAACCAGCTTTCTTGACTCTTTATTATGAGAACATGGTGGGTTCCTGGAAGTAAAACCCACAGTAGTATGATGCCCTCCTTAACACTGCTTCCTGTTGTTGCTGCTATCAAGTGTCGTGTTGTTAGTTCACTGTGATCCTGTATAGGGTTTCTGAGGAGCAGCTTGCGGTGTTGAACTGCTAATCTTGTGGTTTTCAGTCCAGTGCTGATCCTACAGAGCCACACCAGGCGTCCAGATCTGGTGAGGTCCATCCCCATGAATTTATCACTAGTCCTCCAGCAATGGTCCACATTGCCATCAAGTGCCCCTCCTACCTGGTGACATCTGCCGTGGACTCACCTGCTCTAGGTTTCAGACTGCAGCCTCCCTGCTCTGATGGGCCTGAGCAAGGTTAAGTTTCCAATTTGCTCAGCATTTTTCTTGCAAGCAGAGGAGTGATGACTCCCTAGATCTTTACTTGTCAGAGCTGAAGCTGGAACACCCCCACATTTTTCAGGTTAAGTGAACATTTGTTGCATTTATTGAGCACCTACAGTGTAGTGGTTACGAATTGGCCTGTGAACCTCAAGGTCAGCAATTTGAAACTACCAGCTGTTCCATGGGAGAAAGCTGAGACTTTCTGTTCCCGTAAAGATTTACAGTCTCGGAAACCCTGTACAGGATTGCTATGAGTTGGAACTGACTCCACGGCACAAAACCAACCAACCAACCCTGTCATAGGTACTCTGAACAATTTAGTTGGAATTTAGAACATATTTCCATGAATGCTTTTTGTTTTAATATTTTTCCTAGAATTAAATACCTAGTTCTCTCTTTCTCTCTCTCTCACATACACAGAACCTCATGCCATCGAGTTGATTTTGATTCCTAACAACTCTGTACTACCGAATAGAACTGCCCCAGACTAGAACTGCCCCTTTCGGTTAGTAGCTGAGCTCTTAACCAGTGCACCACCACACACAGAGTTCTTTGCAAATTAACACACACTAGTAAAAATATGGAGGCCTGGTGTGGCGCTTCGGGATAAGCACTGGACCACAAGGTTGGTTTTGAGCTGTAAGATCAGTGTTTCAAACTCACCAGCCACTCCTCGAAACTCTACGTAGGCTGTGAATTGGGACTTGACTTAACAACAGGCACTTAACAACAATAACAGTCAAAATACCGTACATGTGCAATAAGACATAACATAAAGAATATGCTTGATTTTGTCATTAACTTAGGCTTCTTACTTGCACTCTAACAAATTTTCTAGGACACTGTTTTTCCATGGCTCTTTGGCCTTCAAGCCATTAGTAGTTTTCCACCATTCTGCTGTGGTGCTATGGGTTAATGAGCTGGATGGCAAGGTCAGTTAGAACTTCAAGGTTGGCAGTTCAAGGTCACCACCTGCTCCTTGGACACCCCATACAGGGTCGCTAGACTTGACTCAACAACAACACTTAACAACAACAATAACACCATTCTAAAGAGAAAGAAACCAACTTCTGTTTTGCCCCAGCATGTAGCCTCGAACAGCGCTACTTCCAAGAGTGTCTACTCTGACCTCACTCTATGGTGGGTGTCCATGTCTCCCTGGCACCTTCTTGGTTTGCTTTTGTTGTCATCTGTTTCATGCCAGATTCTTTGACATGCACTTGGGCTTTGTCAGCTGGGCTGTGTTGATGCTTGGGTTACGCCATGTGAGTCAGAGAGTTCTCGAAGCCTCCGAATCTCTAGATAGATTCAGCATGTTTATAATGTGACTTCACATAATTCCAGGAAACTTTATGATGGCTTCATTCACTCATGATCAGCCATCAATATTATTTTGGCACATGGAGGCAAGATTCCATCTAAAACTTGATTTTTATTTGTGTTTTGCGTATTTGTTGTCCTTAAGCACACCACTACACCAGGACTCCCTTTTGCATCTAAGTGAAGCCAAGAAAAATGATTTAACACTATCAACAATTGAAACCTCAAGGTGGGACAAGGGTCAAGAATTATAAGTTGTCATTTTATAGAAGCTGAAATGTATAATGGGCTAACTTCATCCCAGAACCCTTTCAGAAAAGAATATGTCTTAGCGTGAAAATAAGGGAACTCTGATGTTATACTTGTTGCTGTGAAGTGCCATCCTGTCGATTTTCAGAGTTTGTCCTTGATGTCTTCTTTTCCCTAACCACACAGCCAGTCAGGAGCAATTCCAGTTGACTTTACCTCCATCACTGACTTCTCCCATCATGGTTGTTACTTCCCTCTTGAAATCATTGTTTTAAAATGTTAATCAGATTTGGCCATTCCCTGTTTAAAGTCCTTCTTTGTTTTTTGTTTTTGTTTTTTTAAGTCACAGGGAATAAAGTTTATTTTGGCAGATAGTTTTAAAGAAAATTAAAGTTGCATACATTAGTAACATAACTCAATATCCATAATTTGGTCTAAGTGTGACACATTTTCTTGCTTTCCTGTGTTCTGCTAGGAT
>NW_006410294.1:1801-3013 GCF_000296735.1 Chrysochloris asiatica | reverse complement strand
TTTTTTTTTTAGAGGAGGAAGTTTATTTATGGATGTGGAGAGAACATGGGAAGGTTCTCAGGTTGGCCAGCAAGGGGGCAATCAGTAAAGATTGAAAACAGAGCCCCTAAGTCAGATCCTGAGAGGACGCAGGAACTGCACAATGTGGGGGTGGGGTTGAGGGTGTAGGGAGCTTATGTTGTCTGGACCCTAGAGAACAGAAAGCATGGTGCCCGATTCTCAGGGTCGAAGTCAACCAAGAATTCTCAAATTAGAAGAAAACTGGGAGAATCTGAAGATAGTATGTATGTATGACCCCAAAGGAGTTTCAAGGCCCAGCGCAGTGGGACCTGCAATGGCCTCGTCCTCCAGCAAATTTCGTCACTGCTTAGGCACCAGGCACCATTCCCACAGTTTGCATAGGCAGCTCATCCAGGCCCTTGACCTTGACTGCCCTCTGCTCTTGGGCCTGGCTTTCTTCTTACTCTGGCTCGCTCAGCATGGCCAGCAGCTCCCTCTCCTCTCTGTGTAGCGCCTGCCTGCAGCCAGCCTTGACGGCATTAGCCAGCTGCTGGTTCTCAGCCTCCTGTTTCTGCACAGGGTGCTGTAGGGTGCCCTGCCGCTGCAGGAAGTAGGGCACCATGGTGCTGCACAGGTCTTCCTCTGGGATCCCACTAGGGCACCATGCTGGTTCCTTTGGGTCTTTGCCTTCTTCCATAATTTCATCCAAGGCATCTAGGACTGCTTCCAGGTTCCCCTCCTGTTTGATGTCAGAGATTTCCTCCCAGATAGATGTCTGCAACTGAGTTAAAAACCTGTTATAGATCTGCTGTGTCATCTCAGGCTGAAACTGGTGGAAGCGCTTATAACAGTCAGTGAACCTCTGGTAGCTCCCGGCAGTGATTGACTTCTGGAGGAAAGTGTCCACTATCGTGTCGAGGAGCTTCACCCTTGAAATGGTAATGCCAGGTAGCAGAGATTTCAGGGACATACCCTCAGACATGTTTTCATCAAAACGGTTGGCTGTGTCACTGCTTCTTGCTTCAGCCGTATTGAAGTCGGACCACCAAATCTCCCCTTTAGGATGTTTTGTAGCACAGGCTTTGTCTTTGGCAAAATCCCTTAGTTTCTGTTTATCCTGGAATGTTTTGATTAAACCTGTCATATTTGATTCATAGCTTTGCCTGGATAAAGGATTCTTGGTTGGCAGTTTTTTCTTTCAGGGTTTTATAT
>NW_006410294.1:0-823 GCF_000296735.1 Chrysochloris asiatica | reverse complement strand
TCCATTGTAAAGAAGAGTGGAAACATTTTATAATCATTTTTCTGAATTCCTTCTCAGGCATTTCCAAGGTGTGCCCTCCTTCCAGAATGGAGTCCAGATCTACCTCTAGGTCATTTGTTTCAGACATTTTATTTTGTTTCTGGACATGTGCTGATATGGTCATCTGCTTTTGCTTCTTGCACATGTTTAGTGTTTATCTGTGGCCTTAATACTTAATTGAGTGTGTGTTTTGAATTTTTTTTTGTGCTTTCTGATTGCTTCCAGGTGGATGTGATCAGGATGTGGGCTTCCGTTTCCACTCTTCTTAATTGCTTAACTCAGAGTAACTTTCACAGGTGTTGTCTGCCTCCCTGGTATACGGCAGTTGGTATTGGTTCTTGCCTGGGTTTTGGTGTTTTATAGAGTGTTGCTACCGACCACTACAGTGGAGGGGGTGAGACCCCCACGGGTGTCTTTGTTGGTGGGAAATAATTCGGTGAATGAATTCATGGAGACTCTTTCCATCCAAAGATGTGTCTCTTTATTGCTCTAAGACCACAGTTTTTATATCGTTTTACTACTTACATAAGTGTTTAATCAATGCTAGTTTCAGAAAATCAGTGATTATTTTCTTTACAACAATAGTCAGGGGATGTGTGTAATCACAATTTCTTTGAAATACATCAGAAACTTTTAGTTCTATAGTCAAACATCTACATTTAATGATTCTTCTACCATACACTGTTATGCTTCACTAGCTACAATAATTGCTTTACTGTGAGGGAAAGGAAAGGACGTAAGTGTGATCACAACATTCTTTTTATTATCTGATTTCAATATATAC
>NW_006410293.1:16877-18269 GCF_000296735.1 Chrysochloris asiatica | reverse complement strand
CCCAAAAGAAAAGAAATAATAAAGATATGAGCAGAAATAAATGAGATGGAAAACAGAAAAACTATAGCATCAACAGGAAAAGAAGCTGGTTCACTGAAAGGATTAATAAAATTGACAAACCATTGACAAAACTAACAAAAGAAAAGAGGGAGAGGGCACAAGTAACTCTCATTAGAAACCACCTGGGTGATGTCACAATGGAACCAAACGAAATCAAAAGGATAATAACAGAATACTATGAAGAGTTGTACTCCAACAAATTCGAAAACTAAGATGAGATGGATATATTTCTACAAAAACACGACCTATCTAAATTTACACACAGTGAAGTGGAAAGTTAGAACAGACCCATAATAAAAGAAGAAATTGATTAGGTCATCAAAAAACTCCCAACCAAAAGAAGTCCAGGCCCAGATGGCTTCACTGGTGAGTTCTACAAAGCATTCAGGGAAGAACTGTCACCAATTCTACTCAAATTATTCCAAAATATAGAAGAGGATGTAAACTCCCTAATAATTTTTATGAAGCAAACATAACCCTCATACCAAAACTAGGGAAGGACATCATTAAGGAAGAAAATTGTCGACCACTATCCCTCATGAACATAGACGCAAAAATCCTCAACAAAATCTTGCCCAACAGAATCCAACAGTATATCAAAAAAATAATACATCCTGACCAAGTTGGTTTCAAAAAGGAATGCAAAGATGGTTCAACATTAGAAAAGCAATCAATGTAATCCACCATATAAATAAGAAAAAAGAAAAGAACCACATGATTATACCGATTGATGCAGAAAAGGCATTTGACAAAATCCAACATCCATTCCTGATAAAAACACTCAGCAAAGTAGGAATTGAAGGGAAATCCTCAACATAATCAAGAGCATATATTCAAAACCAACAGCCTACATCACTCTCAAAGGAGAGAAACAGAAAACCTTCCCTCTGTGAATGGGAACCAGACAAGGATGTCCTTTGTCACCACTCCTATTCAACATTGTTTTGACCAGAGCTATACAGCATCATAGAGAAATTAAAGGCATCCAAATTGGCAATGAGGAGCTAAAATTCTCTGTATTCTCAGATGATATGATCCTATACATAGAAAACCCAAAGACTCAGTGAAAAAACTACTAGACCTCGTTAGAAGATTCAGAAAAGTGGCAGGGTATAAGATCAACATACAAAATTCAGTTGGATTCCTCTATAGTAACAATGATAGCAATGAAAAGGACATTAGGCAAGCAATACCATTTATAATAGCTGTCCAAACAATGAAAATTTTTGGAATAAATGTAACCAGAGAAACAAAGGACTTATACAAAGAAAATTACAAAAACTGCTACAAGAAACCAAAAGGGACTTACAGAAGTGGAAGAACATACCATGT
>NW_006410293.1:14248-14927 GCF_000296735.1 Chrysochloris asiatica | reverse complement strand
CCAACTAAAAAATGGGCACAGGACATGAACAGACACTTACCCAAGGAGGAGATTGGGGCAGCCAACAAACATGAAGAAAAGTTCAGGATTGCTAGCTATCTGAGAGATGCAAATCAAAACAACAATGAGATATCATCTCACACCAGCAATAATAGCAAAGATGAAAAAAATAGAAGACAAATGCTTTTGAGGATACAGAAAAAATGGGACCCCCCTACATTGTTGGTGGATTGCAAAATGGTCCACTACTCTGGAAAGCAATATGGCACTTCCTTGTTGTTGTTAGGTGCCATCGAGTCGGTACCAACTCATAGTGAACTTATGCACAGCAGAACGAAACACGGTCCTATCTTGGGCCAACGTGACTATTGTTGCCACACTTGAGTCCATCGATGCTGCCACTTGACCAATCCATCTCATTGGTGGTCTTCTTCTTTTCCTCTGACCCTCCACCTTACCAAACATGATTTCCTCCTCCAGCAACTGCTCCCTCCTGACAATTTGTCCAAAGTATGAGAAACAAAGTTTGGTCATCTTGGCCTCTAAGGAGCACTCTGGCTGCACTGCTTCCAAAAGATCTATTGGTTCTTTTGGCAGCCCATGGCACTTTCAGTATTCTCTTCCAACACCATAACTCAAAAGCATCAATTCTTCTACAGTCTTCCTTATTCACTGTCCA
>NW_006410293.1:8583-10198 GCF_000296735.1 Chrysochloris asiatica | reverse complement strand
ACCTCTTTAAAGTGTTCAGTATCAAAGATATCATTTTGAGGACTAAGGTGTGCCTAACCTAAGACATGATATTTTCAGTGGGCTTGTAATGTGAAAGTTGGACAATGAATAAGGAAAATCATAGAAGAATTGATGCATTTGATTTATGGTTTTGGAGAAGTATAAAAAAAATATTCCATGGACTGACAGAAGAACAAATAAATCTGTGTTGGAAGAAGTACAACCAGAATGTTCCTAGAAGCCAAGACCCGAGACGACCAGACTTTGTTTCTCATATTTTCAGACATGTTATCAGGAGCAACCAGTCCCTGGAGAAGGACATCATGCTTTGTAAAATGGAGGGTCAAAGAAAAAAGAGGGAGACCCCAATAAGATGGATTGGCACAGTGGCAGCAGCAACAGACTTAAACGTCACAGTAATTATTAGGATGGCTCACGGCCAGGTGGTGTTTCCTTCTGTTGTGTATATGATCTCTAGGAGTCAGAATCAAATCTACAGCACACAGCAACACCAACAGCACAGAGGGAAGAGTTTGTGTTCTTGGATCTGAATGGTTGGAAGCATACCTATGCACACATAGATGTATAACTCAATTCTCTTAGTTTCATTCTCATGCTGGTAATATGTGGCAGAAAAATAGAGCAGTTTTATAACAGTGTAAGTGGTAGGGAAGATTGAATGTTTAGTTTTGTTTTGCTTTTAAGTGGTTCGCTTTTGTTTGGTGTGGCTTAGAAAGGCAGGCTCTTCCTCCATGATGTCTCTACATTTCCCATTAAGAGGAAAAAGCCTGCTTCTAGAAGATGAAAAAATAAAAAAGTAAACAAACTATGAAATCAGAGGCACACACATACATAGTTTCCTACAGTTGTGTAGTTATTTTTTGTCCTGCTTCTTTTTCCTTATCTTCTGTTAGAAGTCTGACCTTGCCCTTTCTCAACTGGGATGGGATCAACCTTACCATGACCTCCTTTTCCCTAGTAGAATGTGAATGAAGTGATTACTGGTGTGTAGAAATATTTACCACCATCAGCAGCTTCCTGATGTCTTATGTCAACTGAGTTAAGAACATATCCATTTATTAAGGAAGATGCAGATATATTGTTGAGAACAGGACAAATTGTGTCTATTGGCTTTGAGATCCTTGGATTTTATAAATATGTACTTGAAATTCATATTGTTATGGGACCTTGCATATATGACGTCATTGGGTGACACGTGCTGGCACTGTAGGATAAGCATTTAACTGCTAACCTCAAAGATGGCAGTTCAAACCTACCAGCTACTCCTCAGAAACCTTATACAGAGTTTCTGTGAGTCTGAACAACTGGAGAGAACTTAATGACAACACTACCCTAAGGGTCCACCACTCGTCTGTCAGTTTCTTGTAGTGTGGTGGCTTGAAAGCTATGCCACCAGTATTTTAAATACCAGCAGGGTCACCCATGGTGGACAGGTTTCAGATGAGCTTCCAAATGAAGACAGACTAAGAAGAAAGAGTGACGAACTACTTCGAAATATTTAGTCATTGGAAACCTTATGAATAGCAGGGAAACACTGTCAGATATAGTGTCAGAAAATGAGCCCCTCAGGTTGGAAGGCACTCAAAATGCGAAT
>NW_006410293.1:0-5773 GCF_000296735.1 Chrysochloris asiatica | reverse complement strand
CATGGGCTGCCAAAAGAACCAATAGATCTGTTTTGGAAGAAGTGCAGCCAGAGTGCTCCTTGGAGGCCAAAATGGCCAAACTTCGTCTCTCATACGTCGGACATATTGTCAGGAGGGAGCAGTCACTGGAGAAGGATATCATGTTTGGTAAGGTGGAGGGGCAGAGAATAAGAGGAAGCCCCCCAACGAGATGGATTAGCTAAGTGGCAGCATCGATTGATTCAAGCATGGCAACATTAGTGAAGTTGGCCCAGGATAGGGCAGCGGCAGAGAAAAAGAGGAAGTCCCCCAACGAGATGGATTGGCTAAGTGGCAGCATCGATTGATTCAAGCATGGCAACAGTAGTGAAGTTGGCCCAGGATAGGACAGCATTTCCTTTTGCTGTGCATAAGGTCACTATGGGTTATTACCAACTCAGTGGCAACTAACAACAACAACAACCTAAGGGTTGGCAGTTTGAATTTACCCCACCATGGAAGATAGGTCTGGCGATCAGTTTCCATGAAGATTACAGCCAAGAAAACCCTGGATAGCATAGGAGGTCTCTACTCTTTCATACATGCGATCTCCATGAATTGAAATTGACTCAGTGGTGATGAATATTCAATATTCAGTGGTTTATATACATTAGGGACCTAGGGAGCTCTGGTAGTGTAATGGTTACAAATCGGGCTTCTAGCCTCAAGCTCAGCAGTTCAAAACTACCAGTGGTTCCATGGGAGAAAGACGAGGTGTTCTGCTCCCATAGATTTACAGCCTTGGAAAACCTATGCAGGGTCACTATGATTCCGAACTGACTCCAAGGTACTTAACAACAAGAACAAGGGACCTAGCAAGTCATTACATTATGATTTTGCCCGCCACACCTGTGAACCCAGTTTATAACATAATGTTGTGAACTGGTTGCCCTATATGCCTATGCCCTCATTAGACTCTCAGTCCTCTGAGTGCAAAGCCATACAATATCCCCAACATCAGAGTGACTAGCATAAATATGGACTCAGATAAAATTATTTCGAAAATTATTTCAAAATTATTTCTTTCATTCATGATGTTATCTAGAATTGAGATTTCAGTTATAGCATAGACATAGGTCCTATCTCCATGTATATGTTTTAAAACAGAAGATGAATGCAGGAAAAACTACACATATTATAAAGATTACCTCTTAATAGGGTAACAAATTTTGGTGTTTTTTTTTTTTTTTTTAAACAATATATACTTCAATTGCTGCCACTCAGTCCTACTCATAGCAACCCTGTATAGGGTTTCTGAGACTATAAATCTTTAAAGGCACAGAAAGCTTCATCTTTCTCGTGCAGAGCAGGGGATCGTTTCAACCTGCTGACCTTACAGTTACCAGTCCAACCAATGCATAACTTAGTATTCTACCAGAGCTTATATGCCAATTGTGATTGTTACGTGCTGTTGAATTAGTTCTGATTCATAGTAACCTATATATATTCCAATTAGACAATCATACAATCATATACAAGACTCTGGAGTAATGGATTATTTTTTTCCCAATTTACTTCCCTCCTTCCCTCTACTATTCAATAGAACTAGCTTACTAATTCTCCAAAATGATCATACACCAAATCACAAGGGTCCTTTGACATATTTGAAAGTGATAATATAATCATATACAATTTAATCAAGTTCATCTCAAGCTTATTGCTAAGGGATGCAAGGACTAGCTATACTTCCCAGACTGATTCTAAAGACATCTTGGTTTTGGGTTAAGGAAAAGAAAAGAAAGCTCAAAGGCTGTCCAGGATTTCATCTCTGCAAAATAAAAATAAAAATGTGCCTTAATTTGAGTTCTCCCATTTCAGTATTCTATTCGAGATCATTCATTTCACCACGCAGCTGTTCTGTAAGTGAATAGTATTTTAGTACTCGCTCAAATGAGGCCCAGAAGCATTTTTCCTTCCCAGCTTTTAATTCTGTGTTTCCCTTTAAGACGACTGAGGATTGCAACTCTAAGACTGTTAAATCTACAGAGGTTCAGAATAAACACAGTTGTAATGAAATCACTCTGCAAAGGAACATAAGGGCCACAATCCCCATGATTCCTTATTAGTTTTACTATGAATCATTGACCACCTATTTATTGCCTCTGTTTCTAACCTTGTTTTGCAACGTGATTGTCCACACTTATTTATTAAGGATATCACATTATTTACAGCTTGCTCATTGAAAGCCTGTCTCTGAAAGTGACAGAAAAACAATATAATTTGTTGTCATTCCTAAACATCTGAAGAGAAAAAAAGAAAGTAATATGCAAAGCTTCCTGAAATTCATAAATAAGGCAGGATAGAATCTCTGCAGAATTTGTAAAGTCTGTACAATGCCTTTGATCTTAATGTATTACAATCCCCACCCCCAAACCTCCATCCCCAGAGACACCTTCAATATTTTAGTGTGCTGGCCTAACCACACAGCTCACAATTTTAAACTGAGAAATCTAAGAGCATAAATTTTAGAGGCTTTTTGCAAAACAGCTAGGCTGAGGACAGACTGTACATTCAAAGTATTATAGCCTGTTCTAATTCATATGATTTCCACACACTTTTTTTTTCCCTGTGTTGGAGGTTTTTGGGATATATTTCAAGCAAATATCAGTGTTTTGTATTTATGCCATGTAATAAAGAATAGCTGGGCCTGTCTGCAGGAGAATATCTGTTTTCCAAATCATCTTGGCTATGGAGAGAAAATGGATTCCATTTTGAGCCACAGTACAAGAATGGCTCCACGAATAGACATTTAAGATATGATTATTTTGAATTTGTTAGGGGACTGTCAGTTATTTATTGTTAAAATGGGCTCCATTCATAGGTGGAGACAGTATGATTGGATAAGCAAGAAATGGCTCATCTCCAGACATTTTCCTCTATCATCAGCATCTCCTTGCTCCAGACCTGCTGAAGGACATGTTATTCAACCATTATAAAGGTAGATTGGGAAACACAATCTCAAGAGTTAGTACCTTACTATAGTGGCAGTGCCTTTGACAAGCATGACTCACTCTTCATGGAAAAGACTTAACACAGTTGAAAGCTAGATTTATTTTCAAGAAGACAGGAAGGCACTGGACATTGGGCTGTAGGCTTGGATGGCAGCTTCTGGTTAACATCTCAGTGAGGAGCTTTGAGTGATGGGATCACATAATGAGGGTGGACAACAGAGATGATAACTATATGTCCACATTGTCACCACTTCTCCTTCCCCTACCCACGGAGACCTTTCCAATCAACTACAATTAACCACTTCCTCCAAGTGTGATGTGTCCTCAGACTCCATCTCAATGCTCCAGGAAGCCACTACTGCCAATGGAAGTTGGCATACATTTGAAGTTATTTACCACCTGTAAAGGTCTTTAAAAGGCACTGAGGCATAATGAGCATAGACTTGAAGATAAAATGGTAGGAAAATGAGATTTGGGACTGAGTTTAAAGTCCATCTTTGCTTCTTCCTTACTGGCTAATGCCAATAAGAACAATACGGAGTTCTGGTGTGGTGCTGCAGGATAATGCAGTTTGAGCCACACTTTAGCAGTTCAAAACCACCAGCCACTCCTTGGAAACCCTATATGAGTCAAAACCAACTTGACGTCACACAATAACAATAAGAACAATGACTCTGATAGTACTAAGAACTACAAGCCCCACTTCTATGTGCCTGGCATTCTGCTGGTGCTTTATGAGGGCAGTGGTGCATCGTTATTAAATGTGTAGACTCTGCAGTCAGACTGCTGGAGTCTGAATCTCAGCAATAAGAGAATTCAGTCCCTCACCTGTAAAAGAGGAATAAGCATGATCATGATATCATAAATGGGTTGCCAAAACAAATGAGATAGCTATTATCCTTGGCATATTGCCTGGCTATTAATCAATGTTAGCTTACTCCAGACATGTAACTAGGACTCTATAAAAGATTGCTATGAAGTATGGTTAGTTCATAAAGTAAACATCATATTGTTTTCTGCATTTTTCTACTTCCCATTCTCTCTCATGGATCCTTTGGGAATAAAGTTCCCTTCTCAGCCATACCACACAGGACAAACATTTAAAAGATCTACGTGCATAGAGAATATCCTATTTACTAGTTTCTTGTTTTGTTTTCTTCTCCTAGTGGGAAGATGTGACTGGGCTGTTTGAATCAGAAAGAAAGTGCATGGAATACTCAAAGTGGGAAATAAAAGAATGACTCTCCCATGTGATGTCCAGGACATAGAGTAGAAGAAATAATGAGGATAAATAATCCTTGATTGTTATAAATGCCCATGAATAGGCAATGGTAAACTTGGAGTCCTTTTATGGGTAATGGCTGGATGAAATGAAGGGAGACCTGTGCCACCTACTTTATCTCTTCTTCCTTTAGGGCCCCAACAAAACAGCACAACCAGAGGCTGTTCCTATAAGCAGGACTGTGATTTACTCAGTCACGGCTATGACTATTCCCAAGACTATCATTCACTAGAAATATAATATGAATTACATAGGGTGGTGGTTATGTGCCATGGAGTCAGTACCGACACACAGTGAGCCTGTATACAATTTCTGAGGGTGTAAATCTTTACGGGAGCAGAAAGCCTCATCTTTCTCCTGTGGAACTACTGGTAGTTTCAAACTGCTGACCTTGAGGTTAGAAGCCCGACTTGTAACCACCACACTACCAGAGCTCCTTATGAATCACATATATAGTTTAACATTTTCAGATAACCAAGATTTTTGTTTTTGTTTTTTTTTTTTTACTTTTTTTTAAATATCTTTTATTGTAAATTGAATGATAGTTTACATGGGAGAACATTAGTTTTGCACTCATCCTATTATATTTTGTTTCATTGCAATGATTATAATCCCCTCCATGCATCATCAGTTAACAGTATTTGCCTCTCAACCACCCCGTTTTTTTTTTTTTTTTGGATGTACACAAAAACACAAAGGAATATATAATCATTTAAACAATCAAAGGGCACATTTTGCAAGCCAGCCTCCTGCCCATCAGCACACAACCTTTATTTTTCCGTGAGTCTAGAGTCCTCCACTGCTCTAACTCTCCATGCAATCATCTCTGCATCCATTTCTGCTTCTCTGGTTAGGATCCCATGTTATGCATTCATGCTCTTCCCTTTTGATGTTCCTAGGATCCTCTCTTCCTGGAATGTAAGATTATTCCCCTTTTATATTACACAACTTCTACCTTTACAGTTGTGACAATCACAATTAGTCATGATAACAATTACTCACTATGAATCAAAAGAATACTATCCCTATCCCCATCTCCATCTCCTTCCACCAGACCCATCTAGACAAGATGAAAACTAACCTCCTGAATACTCTTGAAAAAAAAAAGCAGTTTGTATTGTGAATTTAGTGATAGTTCACATCGGAGAACATAGGCTTTACACCATCGTTTCATTGCAATGATTACAATCTCCGTGCATCATCATTCAGTAGTATTTGCTTCCATTCCCTCTGTTTTTTGTTTTGTTTTGTTTGGTGGGGGGAGTGTACATAGAAACACTCAGGTATGTATAACAATTTAAACAATTAAAGGGCACATTCTGCAAGTCTGCCTCCTGGCCACCAGGATTCAGTCCCTCTCTATGAGTCCAGAGTCCTCAGCTGCTACTTCTCTCCATGACTTCATATCTGTCTCCATCTCCTGTGTCGCAACTTCTCTGGATAAGGTCCCACATTCTGCTTGTGCTTGTCTCCCTTGATGGTCCTAGCGTCCTCTGTTTCTGGGCTACCTTTTTTTTTTTTT
>NW_006410292.1:10006-15992 GCF_000296735.1 Chrysochloris asiatica | reverse complement strand
TGTCAATCTCTGGTTGTCTGTTCTTGTTGGTTCTCCATCCAAAGAACTCCCTTAGAATGTTTTAAAGTGCTGGGTTGGCTTTAACAAAATCCCTTAACTTCTGTTTATCCAGTAATGTACTTATTACACCATCATATTTGATTGACAGCTTTGCTGGGTAGACAATTCTTGGTTGGCAATTTTTTTTTTTTTTCTTTTTTTTCAGGATTCTATACATGTCTCCCCATTTCCTCCTTGCCTGTATAATTTCTGCTGAGAGATCAGAGATTAATCTGATTTGCTTGCCTTTGTAATTAACATTTCTCTTTTCCCTAGCTGCTTTCAGGATTCACTCCTTTTCTTTGATTTTGGAGAGTTGATTATGATATGTCTTGGTGAAATTCTTTTGGGGGCCTATCCTTCCTGGGGTTCATTGAACTTCGTGAATGCATATCCTTTCATTTTTTCAGGATATTAGGGAAATTTTCTTCCAGCAGCTCTTCAACTCTCTCCTCTGTGGACTTGTGTGATTCTTCTTGTTCTGTAATGCCAATAATTCTTAAGTTATTCCTCTTCATATTGTCCAACATGAGTCTTAGACTTTCTTCAGATATTTTTATCCTTTTTTCTGCTTGCTCTTCTATCTTTGCATTATTGAGACATTTGGCTTCCAGCTCTCTGGTCTTGGCTTCCATCTCTTCAGTTCTACTCCTTTGTCCTTTCAGTGCATTGTCTATTGTTGATATTTTATTATTATTCATTTGGACCTCTTTTTGCAGGTTTTTAATTGTTTCCCATGTTTATCTATCTTATTTGATTGTTTCTACAGTGCATTCCTGACTTCTTCCTTATTTTTCTCAACCCATCAGTGCAGTGTTTGGATGTATCTTATTATCATTCTCCTGAATTCCTTCTCAGGCAGTTCCAAAGCTTGCCCTCCTTCCAATGTGAGGTCTAAATCTACCTCCAAATCATTTGCCTCAGTAACTCAATCTTGTTTCTGGAAATGTGCTGGATGGTCAACTGTTTCTTGGGCATCTTCAATAATCAGGCATGATTTCAATTAAATGAATGTATGTTGTATTATTATATTTTCTGATTGCCTTCAGATAGATGTGATCAGGAGATGGGCTTTGCTTTTCCCTTTTCTTATTACTCAACTCAGAGTAACTGTAGCAGGTTATGGCTGCCTATCTCGTGTATAGCAACTGGTATTGACTCTTGCCTGGATGGGGGGAATTTATAGAGTGTGATTGTAATTTGTATATATGACCACAATTGCTATCTCTGCTTGGGTAATTTAGGAAGGAAAGGGCCCACTCTACTTTAAAAGGGGAGCAAAAAAGGAAAAACAAAACAAGTTCACAACTGAGCAGATCCGTGCATGTGTGCAGTAGGACCCTCCTGGTGTGGGAGGGATGTCTGCTTGCCCAGGCACTCCGTCTAGTCACCTGAGTGGTGGTGGTGTGCTGACAGATAAAGGGAAATAAGTGGACGAAAAATTCTTTAAACCTTTATCTCTAAAGTTCAGTCAGGTCTCTGTGATGGGATTTCTGTACTGCAGTCATATTCACTGCTCCCTTTAGTATGTTTTAAAAAGGGGTTGGCTTTATACACTGTTCTTGTAAATAGCAGCTAGTGTTGGCTCTTGCCTTTTGTGTTGGGGTTTTACAGGATGCAAATGCTGCTTGGCTGTATGACCAGAGTTGCTGTCCCTTGTTAGGTAAGGCAAGAATAATAAAAAGTTCCTCAATTTTTAAAAATCAATTTAGATTAATAACTATATTGATGTCTTACTTAAAATATGAAGTAATTTTAAAGTTTTATTGGAAAATAGATGACATTGTTATAGAAGCTGTGATATAAACATAGAAATATCATTCAATATCTTGGTTATTATTCAACTCTTTTAAGTAGTTACAAAAATACCTGACAATTCCAAGCTAAAGATTCCTTCTGTTTCCCTGCTAGATTTGGAATTTTTGTACTGACACTCATGAGAAGGTTCTCTGGCTTATTATTTGTGCCTGTTGGAAACTTCGTGCGATTCCCTTCATCTCTGCTTTTCCCTGTGTCACATGGTCTGGAAGCCTGAGAACTAGAGTTTTCAGGATTTTAGGTTCCTGGTGGTGGAAGTTGTGTGCCATTGAGTCACTTCTAACTCATAGTGTGCAGTAGGGCTTCTGAGGCTGTAAATCTTTATGGAAATCCTCATCTTTTTCCAGAGGAGTAACTGGTAGATTCAAATGCTGACCTCACGGTTGTTTATCACCCAGCTCTTAATCCACAATGCTTTCAGGGCTCATTCACATACCTGGTAAGAGCCTACAAATGAAAGGCAGCACATCAAGTATGAAAGATAGAAAAGCAACAGGAGCTATGTTATTATTCCTCTGACAATAATGAGCAGGTATGTGTGTGGGTTTTGGCAGATGCAAGATTTTGGCAGCAGTTGTCAGATTTTTTCCTTCTTTCTTTTAAATGATTGCTTATATGGATGGAAGCAACTAGAATAGTTGCCACACGTTTATGGTATTGTCTGTATCTGAAAACCAAGAAGACACTAAGCATCTGAGATCTGGTCATTTTGTTTTGTTGTTTGTTAAAGTGTTTTCGAGTCTGTTCCAACTTATAGCTACCCTGGAGAGGGTTTCCAAGGAGTGGCTGGCTGGTGGGTTTGAGCTTCCGACTTTCTGGTTGCACATCAGTGCTAATCTTACAGTTTCTAATCCCTATTCCTCAGTTCTTCCAATAACTTGATAAACACTCAACTTACCTATATTAAGTACCTTTCTACTTGAAATATACAGTGAAATTTGTTTGCCTGACAGAACCTGGACAGATAATTTCTCTATTAAACCAAAGGAGACCCAAAATTTAAAACCTAGTAAGCCTAAAAACATGGCAGAATATTCATGACAAAATGTTTATGTTATGCTGACCTTTTACTTATGAAAACAACAGGGGCTTAAAAAGTACTCCTCAATTCAATTATAACTCACTTAGAAATGTTGTTGTTGACTTGAATAAATTCAGCATGTGGGAGGAAAGAGACACACTGAAGATAATTTTTAAATAGAGGAATAAACTAGTATTCAGAATATCAGTTTTGGTATTATTAGAATAAATAACACTAATTAAAATAGAAATATTAAGCAAACATCTAGTTGGATATTTTATATTAAAAGCAGGTTTAAAAATATTGATAGCTTGCTGTAGATTTTTTTTAAGGCTTTTCAAATTGTATAGGTACTAAATAAATGGAAGGATATCTTATTAATTCTCAGAACTGGAATATTATCAACTTGAAATGATTTCTTCATCACATATATTATATAATCTTTTATAAATTTTGAAATTCAGGTAAAAAATGTTGATTATTTGATATTTAAAAAATGATCAAATCTACATTATATTTTCTTTCTAGAAAGGTTTATTAATTGAAGTCATTTTTTAAATCATCAAAGAGAGAATTAGAATTTCCTAATTTTCAGAATAGTTTTAAATCTAGTAACATTCCTTCAGATTTAATGGCTACTATTTGCTCTCGTAAAGTTTTCTAAAAATTATATAGCCAGTAGAATGCAGAGAAAAGATAACACTGAATTCAAAGAGTGGATGTTTCAACTTTTTGGAATTAATAAAATGTGACTGACACTCATCACCACAGACCATAGCTGTTATGAAATATGGCTTCTAGGCTACCTTCATTATTTCGTCGTCATGTTTCACTAGTCTTTCAATTAATAAAGAAACACTCACGTTAATTCTCAGGCACATTTATACACATCCTTAGCATATGATTTCCCTTATCTTCACGTGACATTTCTCCCTCTAGCATTCACCTTCTACTCCATAAAATATTAAACATGAGGTTATCGTGATCAGTTTGCACATTACAGCAACGATGCACGTCGTCTACTTAACCTTTCTGTTCACTTTCTAGCATGGTGAACGTTCTCCCAGAAAATATCCATGCCTAGACTAACTTATTCTTTCTACTCTTCATATTCATTTCCAAGGGAATTCGTCCCTGGGGCAAAAAATACAGTATTTAATTGACATACAGGATACTTTGTTTCTTTTTCTAAGGAAAACAGGTAAGTAGGATAGAAAAACTTTCTGAACACTATTCCTGCATCTTTAGATATTCATAATTTATTCCTAGGTTATTGCTTTACAGTTGAGGGTTAGATTCACAGTAGATGACTGATAACTGGAGTCTTATAAATATGTTTCTTATAGCTAATATCTCAGGGTCAGAATCACTCGGACTGTCCTAAGTTGCCACTTGACAGGGCATTATAAAAATAGTAACAATAAAAGAAAATGTTTGATTTAATAAATTCATCTGATTTATACCTATTCAATTCAGCATCTTAATTCCAATTTTTGCTACCAAAATAAAATAAATTGCATCAATTAAAAAATTAGAATTCAACACATTTTGAAAATTTCCTAGCAAAAGAGAAAGTATCAACATAAATTATCAGACAACATACAAATATAGAAACCTCTCTAGGACTTGATATAGTTTTTATATACTCTCAGAAAATCTCAGTAAGTAGAAAGTATTGTTTACTATATAAGATGACTGAGTAATATATAGATCAAGTCTTTTGCCAAGTATTATTTCATAAATTGAAGAATCAAAGATAGAATTAAGATTTCCTAATTTTTAGAATATTTAAAAATATAATTCCTTCAGATTTAATGGCCAGTATTTACATTTGAAAAGTTTTCTTCAAATTATATACCCAGTAGGAAGCAAAAATAATGATGAATTCAAAGAGTAGATGTTTCACAACTCAAAATGTTCTGAAGCAGTTCAATGTATCTTTATATTATATGTAAACATATTAACGACGATGATTGTATCAGAACCCCAAATGGACAATTTGTTTGGATTTTTAAAAAATGATTTGCAAATATAATCTCTCAAAAAATTTTCTGGCCCAAAGACTGTACACAGCTGTTTTCCATTTACTGAAGTATATGTGTGGTCTCCTTTCAGGTCAGAGAAAAATCTCTGTTTCTCTTTTCAAATTTCAGTGTGTGGTTTGGCAAATCACATAGTTAAAATAAGCATATATTTATGTAAAGAAATATTTCTTTACCAATCTTGGTATTCTGTGAAATGGGTTAAACTTGCCTAATGAAATATGGGGGGAGGGACTTCTAATATATTTGATGCTTTACAAATGTCCCCCCAAAGTTTCTTATATGTATTTTGAACATAATACACATATTTTTTTTTATACTTTGAGAATCAGAAATTAATTATATAACAAAATAAAGTCCAAGTATAAAATAAAGTATATTTGGTGGGATAACTAAACAGATTCTGAGTTTTTGAGCATCACGTTGGCGTTTGTTTCTTTTCCATCTAAAAGATACTCTTGATTTATTCCTTAGCTAAATATTCTCACACTTTATTGCTCCAATATGGTTTCCCTGGAATTCATCTTTGCCTACATCTCAGGCACAATACATTTAAAACAGTATCCATTAGGGCATTAAATAACTTTTCTCCCTTAAAACTCAGAAAAGAAGCTAGGTGGTGATTACATTTCCATATGATTTTGGCAGACTTTTAGCAAAACTCAAAAACATTTTTTTTCTCCCATTAGTGACCCATTTTCTGTTTTAAATTCATCACAAGACCTCTGTATGAGAACATATTGAAATAAACATCAATAAGACAAATGTTTATTTTCACCTACAAATTCTTTTCCATTTTTAAATACTAAAAAACTGAGATTGAGAATCAATAAATGATTTGAGGACAAGGCTATAACATGAAAATATCTTCTTTCACTTTTCTTAATAGTTTCGACAGTCATCTTCTCACTCGAATGTCACTAGCGCAGCTTTGTCCTCTGTGCTGGAGTATATTTTTACTAACTCAAAATATTATTCCCTTTTCTTTTGCCATATATATATATATAGCATAAGGGTATAATACATACATATATGTGTGTGTGTGTGTGTGTGTGTGTATTGGTAT
>NW_006410292.1:0-7041 GCF_000296735.1 Chrysochloris asiatica | reverse complement strand
TTGAAAACTTGTAAGCCAGTCACTTCATGCTTTTATCACCCCCTCATTTTAGGTAGCCAATGTCTAAGTTGCCCATCCCTATCTACCCTGTCTGCAGAGGGGATTGCATTGATACTTGATGTGAAGACTCTTTCCCTGTCTGTTGGTATTTTGAGCTACTACATCTATGAATATAGGTAAATTTCATCAAATTGTAGCAATTTACCCTCGTTTCCATTATAAAAAAAAACAAAAAACTTTTTTTTTTAATCAACATTTAGTTGAGTTCTGATTGTCAAGCCATTGAGGCAAGGTCAAATGTGTATGATCTGCAAGTTTGGGTGTTCTTGTGCATTTCCCCTCACTTCATATCAGGAAGCATAAATTTTTACATATGATGATTTCTTCATCCAACAAAAAGAAAATAAACTCAAAAACACCTCCAATAGGCAGCATAGCATTATAAGCATAGCAATGTCTGTAGATTCTTTCTTTTATGTAAATGATGAAGATACTGTCTTCCTGGTGAGAGTGAACAATACTTGGCTGCAGCAAAGTCACCATGATTCCATTAATCTAAAGTCCTGCTGTGACCCAACAGGATACACTCAGTCCCACACTGAAACCTGGTAAATTATTTTAGCAAAGTCAGAGAGCAGCTGTAGAAGCCTACAATGATAGAATGTAAATTGAAATTACAGACTGAAGTTGCATGTAACAAAATCTCCCCATATTTATTTATATAATCTTTTTAATTTTAAAATGATTTCTTTATTTCACATTTATGATTACATGAACTTTATGGCAAAGGATGTGACTATATTAATTCTGATTCTTAAAACAACATACTTTGCAGTTAGAAGAAGAGAGCCCTAAGTTTGAAAAGACATCATTCTAGGAAATAAAGAAAAATATTCACAAACTCCATAATTATCTACTTGATTAAGTTTGGGATAGCAAAGAAAACAAAGCTCTCCAGAATTTCTGCTGATTGCCTTCATCAAAGAAAGAAATCTTCATAATTAATCCTTCAAAAATTTCATGGATATTTGGTACTAGATTTGGTTTCCCATTCTTAAGATGAGGAAGATAAGGTACAGAAATTGTGTTCAACTTTTATGTTCACAGACTTATTCAGTGGTAGAGTTAGAATACAGAAAATACATTAGGTTACTTGACATTGTACATTTATGATTTCTGTAATCCACAGAATTTTAAAAGTGTAATTATTTTTTTCCCTTATCCTCCCCTGCCAACACTTGAAATGAATTCAACTGCAAACGGGCCTGATGATAGCACACAGAAGTATGAAATTTAGAGAAAACTATGAAGAATTGTATAAGCTCCTAGGACGTTTCTTCTAGTAGTTTCTCTCCTTCTATATTAAACAAAAAGAAAACATTATTTACCGTTCTGCAGCATCAGGCCATGTCAGAAGACTCATGCCTATGAGAATGATTTCTGTTGCCTTGAGAAAGCATTGCTTACATCATACATTAAGCATATTTAACAAAAAAAGTTCTACCTGTCAATCAACTCAGAAATATACATGAATATTTGCTTGCCACTCATTTGAAACCCTGAACTTTTGGACTTAGTGTAGCTCAAGGCTCCTTGTTTTATAACATGTGTGAGAGAACATAATGGAAGGGAAATTATTTATCTAATTTGGGAGAAGTGGCTGTTGCAATTTGGTGTGGCATGTGGCCTTCCAATGTACACAGTGATGCCCTGCCATGTACCAGCTTTCCGGTGCTGGCATGTCACCTGGCCTGTGGCATCTCACATTCTCATGTTCTCACACTTGTGCTGTGGCCCAACCAACTTGCTAAACCAAAGCCAAAAAGCAGGTGGGCACATGCTTGTCAGAGACTGGAATGGCAGGCCACATGCCTCTCCAAGTGCTGTAAACACCAGGGTTTGTTTGGAAATTTCATCTCTTGGTTACAGTAAACATGACTAGATGGAACATTTAGCAGAGAAGTGACATGGCCCTTTGCTACAAAGAAGAATTTTTATGTAAGCTATTAGTGAATTACAGAATAATCTTTCAAATCACCTCTTCAGTTACTATTGAAGTCTTCTTAAAGAAAATGTAATAGAAGGTGTTCTAATACCTTGTTGTTGTTATTGTTGTTGTTAGGTGCCATATAGTCGGTACCAACCCATAGTGACCTTATATACAGCAGAATGAAACACTGCCCGATCCTGGGCCAACGTCACTACTGTTGCCATGCTTGAGTCCATCAATGCTGCCACTTGTCCAATCCATCTCTTTGGGGGTCTTCCTCTTTTCCTCTGATCCTCCACCTTACCAAACATGCTATCCTTCTCCAGGGACTGGCTAGATAATATCTAATATAACAGTCCCGTATCTCCTAGTGTGGTGCTGTAGAATCAGAACTGGACTAAGAACCACAAGTTAGCAGTTCAAACCTACCTACTGCTCCTGAGAAGCCCTATAAAGGATCACTATGAGTCAGAATGGACTTGACAGCACTTAACAACAAGAAGAATATTTTTGGGGACTTCAGGTGTAGCTCTGTAGGATTAGCACTGGATGGCAAGCCACAAGGTCTGTAGTTTAAATCCACAAGCTGCTCCTCAGAAACCCTATACAGGGTTGATATGAATTCAAACCAACTCAATGACTCTTTAACAACCACAACATCTTAGGACATAACATACAAAATGGCATAGCTATGACAATCACTTTTATTTCTGAAGTTAGATAGCAAAAATAATAATAATAATAATAGAAAGTAAATATAAATACTACATGAAGGATGCAAGTTTTGAACAATAACTCTTTAATACTGATTATATAATTTTTAAATAGAAAAACAACAAATTATAGACTGATATAATGACTGCCTTATAGTTTTTCAGCACCAATCCCAAATGGAGTTCTGGTAGTGTAGTGGTTACGAATCGGGCTGTGAGCCGCAAGGTCAGCAGTTCGAAACTACCAGCGTTCCGCGGGAGAAAGATGAGGCAGTCTGCTCCCGTAAAGATTTACAGCCTCGGAAACCCTGTGTAGGGTCGCTATGAGTCGAAATCGACTCCACGGCACATAACAACAACAACAACAACAGATTCAGAGAAAAGTTCTGTGAAATCACTTACCAGTCTAAAAAGTAAAATGACATTAACTGCATAAAAATAAGATAATATCTAGTACTTCAACACTGACCAACAATTCTAAGGAATAACTTTGGAGGGACTTTTATATAGTCATGGTGCTGCAACTTGATGGCCAAGGCATTATCAGCATGAAAAGATTAACAGAAAACTATGGGTTACTTAGTTTTGGGATTTAAGATTAAGGCTCTGTCTTTCTAAATTTGATTATGGGTACTTTAAATATTTTTGTTCCTTTTGTCCACTGTTTATATCTGACAATTCCAGCCATATATTTTCACCTTACTTATATTTGATCTAATTGAATATGTAATATATTTTTTTCCTGTATGCACACAGGAAGAGCAAGTATAGCTATATGAAAGATATGTCCATATCCATTCACAACACAAGACATATATAGTTGAGACATGAGTGGTCAGTAACAAGAAGTCAGACCCTGCTCTCTGACCCTAGCTTATTAATTATTTTTGAGCTTTGTTTCAGGTTATACAATGTTGAGTAGATTAGAAGGTTTGGCCTTCCATAATTTTGATTTAAAATCAAGCACTAAATCAACTAGTGATGTCAGTTTAGGACTATCAGTTCTCTATCCTGTTTGAAGTTGTTGTTGTTGTTGTTATGTGCCATCGAGTTAGTTCTGACCCATAGCAACCCTGTATAGGGTTTCTGAGGAGCAGCTGGTGAGCTTGAACCACCAACCTTGCAGTTCAAACGGCTTTGCAGTCTGGCGCATTAACCCACAGCACCACACCAGGACTCCCCTGTTTGAAGTAGTCCCTTGCAAATTCTTTATAGAGTTTTCATCTACAAGGTAGGTACAAGACCTGCTCTGATTTGTATTAGTGAGGCTTCCATCCTTCCTGCTGACAGTATAGGTTAGATGACAAAGATAAATGCAACTTTCATTGAGGGCAACAGAAAGAATAGGGATGATGTCACTCCCTTCTATTTTCTTGAAATTGAAACACATTTCCAAAGAATTTCAATTATAATGCTAAATGGAGTACTGAAGTGGGAAGGAAAGAGTGCTTTAAAGTTTTCTAAGGCGAATAGTTTTCTGTGTCCTTTTATTTTGTTGATTTCTTTTTTCAGGTTTGCTATTTGATCTTTAGTATAACTAATTCCAAAATTTTTACTGTGCACCTTATATGTACAAAGTATGGCATTTTGTTGTTGTTGTTGTTGTTACTGCTAGGTACCCTTGAGTTAGCTCAGACTCATAGATACTCCATGCACAACATAACACGATACAGCAGATCATCTTCACAATATTTAGGTCTGAGCTCATTGTTACTGACACTTCGTCAATTCATCTCCCCTTTATTCACTGATTGTCCACTTTACCAAGCATGATGTCCTTGTCCAGTCATTGATCCCTTCTGACCACACATCCAAAGTATAAGAGACAAAGTCTCACCATCCTGACGTCTAAGGAGCATTCTGGCTGCACAGATTTGTTTGCTCCCTTTTCAATATTCTTTGTCAGCATAGTAATTCAAATGCATGGATTCTTTTAAGGTCTTCCCTATTCACTGTCCAACTTTCAAATGCATAGATTGTTGTTGTTGTTAAGTGCCATTGAGTTTGTTCTGACTCATAGCACCCCTTATAGTAAGTAGTCCAGTGCTTATCCCATAGCACAACATCAGGATTCCATGGAGTACATTGGGGCAATTTAATTAATCCACATTTATTTATTCTTAACAGATATCTCTCCTTTCCTACCCAGGAAGTACAATCCAGAAATTACAGCAGATGGCCTAACAGGAAATCTAGTAGTCAGTAACAAGGTTAAACTGAAGGGGAAAAGGAAAAGCAACAGTAACAGAAAGTTATGGCCACTGAAAATACCCTGGCTTGGGTCTGGTGTAACTTAGTTCTCAACAGCACTTAATAACAACCAAAGTCTCAGGTGTTTTTCATAGTACCTGTTGTTGTTCAGTGTCTTTGATTTGGATTCATATCAAATCTGTATAGGGATCTTGGGGTTCAAACTGATCTTTCAGTTCAGTGCATTATCCTATAGCACCTTACGTTTAGGATATAGTAAATCATCCAATGAGCATTTGCTTCTTGAAAGATATGATTTGGGCTTAAATCACCTATGTGGTCCAGCTTAATGGATAAAAGAAAATGCCTACTTTTGTCACATGTATTAGCCCAGATTAAGATTTGAAGATAAGTAAAAGAAAATTTTGAGAAGTTTAATGAAGTATGAGATTATATCTTATTTGTTAGCTAAAGAGTTGTAATTCGGTCTCCAGGAAACTCAGTGTGGCTATATCTGACCATTTACAACAGGACATTTTTCTACAAATAAGCAGAGTTCTAAATGACAGCCAAATCAGAGGTATTCCTTTCTTTAGGAAGAGGAAGTCCAACCTGACTCACATTTAAGAAGTACAACACAGCCCCTCTTGCTAATTCTGTTAGGCAAAAATTCCCGGAAACTGGAACATGCCTCATGTAGCTATATCTGTTAGTTTAACCTGAAAATACAAGCAAAGATCTTATACGTATATACTTTTAATTATTTGCATGTTGACTTATGTCCTGTCAAAGAATGATGCTACGTACGTCTCATTGCACATAACAGTTGTAATTTCTCATGATCTGGTAATGAAAAATTGATGTAATTAAAATATCTCTCTAATGAATTTAGCAGTGCATTTTCAATAAACAATTTCTCACTGTCATAAAATCCTAGAAAAAAATCAATATTTTTCTTTGATATGTATTTTTCTTAGAAAGAAGTAATCACAAAAATAATTTTAAATGTGTAAAAACAGAAGTTAACTGATTTCACCAGTTTAGGATTGTGATATTAACACAGTAGTAAATATTCAAGAAATAGTAGATAAATTATTATCTTTAATAAATTATTTTCTGTGTATCCATGTCCTATAAACAGCCCATATATTAGTCCCTTGCTGTCCACAAGGCATGCATCTTTCAGGATTTAAATCCACTTCCAAGTATCTCCAGGGGTTCAAGAGGTTGAGGGCTGGCCATACTGACATATTGCCCAAACACTGCTTTTCATACACTGCTTTTCTGTTATTCTCCTGTCTTTAATCACCTTCATGTCTCATAGCTTTCAACTATTCTGGTTTCTCTCTCTCATATAGCCTGGTGGTAGTGGTGGTGTACTATGGAGTCGGTTCTGACTTATAGTGACCCTGCGTAGGGTTTCCAAGGTTGTAAATCTTTATAGGAGCAGAAAGCCTCATTTTTCTCCTGAGGAACAGCTGGTAGTTTCAGACTTTTGATTATGAGGTTAGCAACCTGACTCGTAACCACTATGGTACCAGAGATCCTTTTACATAGCCTAGTTATGGGGAAAAGTCTCTTTCCTTGATTATTGTAACACATAGATGCAAAAAGAGTTGTGAACTTATATATTAAGAAAATTTCAGTTACATGCATTTTAAACATTTTCATAATGAATAATACACATTCTTACTGCCATTCTCAAGCCCTGGTATGGTGCTGTAGAATAGGCATTGGACTACAAAGTTGGCAGTTCAAACCCATCAGCAACTTTCAGAAACCCCATACAGGGTTGATATACACCAGAAGAGATTCCATAAACACCACCACGAACAACACTTCCAACAATACTCATCAAGGGGATTGATGCATTAGTAATTCTTCACCTGCATCCTAGAGAACTACCCCTACAGAGTGTCTCTGAATTTGTTCATGTTGTTGTTGTCAGGTGCCATTGAGTCGGAACTGACTCATAGCAACACCATGCACAGCAGAATGAAACAACGTCCGATCCTGGGCCTACCTCACTACTGCTGCCACACTTGACGCCATCAGTGATGCCACCTGGCTGATCCATCTCGTTGGGGGTCTTCCTCTTTTTCTCTGACCCTCCATTTACCCAGCATGACATCCTTCTCCAGTGACTGT
>NW_006410291.1:14508-15450 GCF_000296735.1 Chrysochloris asiatica | reverse complement strand
ATGGTGTGATCAAAACGTTCCAGGATAAACAGAAGCTAAGGGATTTTTCCAAAGCCAACCCTGTACTTTAAAACATCCTAACTGGAGTTCTGTAGCTGAGAACCAACAACAGACAACTGGAGATTGATATACGTAACAGCATCTCCCAGAACTAGACTGACAGATAGAAGAGCCGGGAACAGAACAAAACTATGGAAACAAACTCAGAGAATCTGGGAGATCAGTCTATGATCAAAACAATTACAATGTGAAAGAAGGTAAACACATAGGAAGAAAGATCCAGATGGTCAGAAGGTCAGGTAGATTACAGGATAAAATAGACTGCACTAAATGGAGGGAAAAGTTAATGGAATATAAGGTAACCTCAAAGAAAATTAACATTTCACAGCATACCAAAAAACTGAAAATCCAAGAAGAACATGGAAACATTAAAACTATGAAGAACTGCCCAAGAAAGAACACAAAAACCATGAACTCAGCACAGGAAGACAAGCTGAACAAAGAAAGCAGCAGCAACGCACACACACAATAAAAAATAATGGCAGCAATTAATCCATACCCTATCAGTAATTACACTGAATGTAAATGGATTAAATGCACCAGTTAAGAGACAGAGAGTGGCAGAGTGGATAAGAAAACAAGACCCTTCAATATGCTATTTGCAAGAGACACATCTTACATACAGTAACAAAAACAGATTAAGAGTTAAAGGATGGAAAAAGATATACCAAGCTAATTGTGATCAAAAGGGAACTTGAGTGACAGTACTAATCTCTGATAAAATAAACTTTAAAGCAAAAACAAGCACAATAAAGATGACCTTTATCTCATGATTAAAGAGATAATTGAACAAGAAGACATAACCATAATAAATATCTATGCTCCCAATGAAAACTCCAAAATCTATAAAGAAAACTCTAATAGATTTGAAGAGAAATAGAC
>NW_006410291.1:12558-14006 GCF_000296735.1 Chrysochloris asiatica | reverse complement strand
CATGATAATATTGCTTGATGCGCTAAAGATATTTGATAAAATCCAACATCCATTCCTGATAAAAAAAACACTCAACAAAATTGGAATTGAGGAAATTCCTCAACATAATTAATAACATAAGGAGCTCTGGTAGTGTAGTGGTTATGAATCGGGCTGCAAACCTCCAGGTCAGCAGTTCGAGATTACCAGCTGTTCGTGGGAGAAAGATGAGGCTTTCTGCTCCTGTAAAGATTTACAGCCTCAGAAAACCTGTACAGGGTGGCTATGAGTTGGAATCGACTCCATGGCACATAATAAACAATTAATAGCATATATACAAAACCAACAACCTACATTACTCTCAATGAAAGCCTTCCCTCTGTGAACAGGAACCAGGTAAGGATGCCCTTTGCCACGACTTCTATTCAATATTGTGCTAGAAGTTTTAGCAAGAGCTATATGGCAAGACAGGGAAATTAAAGGCATACTAATTTGCAAAGAGGAAGCAGACTCTCCGTATTTGCAGACGATATGATCTTATACATAGAAAGAACTATCATAAGATCTAGTATTTCAGTCTCCTGAACTTGCATTTTTGAGAAATTGCGCTAAGAAAAAAAACGCACATTTTTGGACTCTCACCCGTGGGACGGCAGGTCGCTCTGGTGACTGCAGAGTTTAGAGGGTGGAGCTAAGGCAAGCCCATTCGTCAAGTGGCATTTCCAACAGGAGAAAAACAAAGAAGGGGAACACTGGACAAAAAAAAAAAAGAGCCACAAGAAATGACATAGCTCCCCCTCCAAAATCTCCCTGCCCTGGCTTAAGATCTCAACAAGACTAGAGCAGTTTATCCATGGCACAAAGACAGGGATAAAGACCGTGACCTTTGACATCATCCGCCATCCCCAATCTGAAACCCTGCATCTAAGCCACCCTGCCTCCACTCCCAGGTAGCAGCAGGGATCTTCCAGCTACTGTTGCGGCAGGACAGGGAACAGAAAAAGTTAACCAAAGCCACATCCCCGCTCCAAAGTGGTGATTTCTGTCCATGCATTTATATTACTTCTGCTTTTAGTCCTTTTGATGACACATCCTTCCTGGAGGTGGGAACTTTTCCTCCCTATGTCACATAAGAAGCAGCAGCAATTGTGGCCATATAGTCAAGCTATAAGCATACAACATAATACTCCACCGCTAAGAAAATACCCAACAACACCTGCTATGCTTTACAAACATAAAGGGAAGTCCATCTCCCAATCATATTAATATTAATAATAATAAAATAATAACCATGACCTATAAGAAACAATCAACTTTATTGAAACACGTCCAAAAACAGAAGAGAGCAGCTGACGCAAATGAGCTGGGGACAGAAAAAGGCTTTATAGAGGAAGAGGAGTGGGTTTTGGATATGCCTCAGAGGGAATTCAGAAATATGATATGGAAACAAATTCAAATAATCTAAAAAG
>NW_006410291.1:9223-11294 GCF_000296735.1 Chrysochloris asiatica | reverse complement strand
TGAATGTCAATGGATTGAATGCACCAGTGAAGAGACAAAGAGTGGCAGAATGGATAAGAAAACAAGATCCATCAAAATGCTGCCTACAAGAGACACACCTTACATACAAAGACAAAAACAGAATAAAAGTCAAAGCTTGGAAAAAAACTTACCAAGACAACTGCAACAGTAGACAAGTATGAGTCGTGATACTAATCTCCGACAAAGCAGACTTTAAGATAGAAACCAGCATAAGAGACAAAGAAGGACATTATCTCATGATCAAAGGGTCAATCAAGCAAGATGACACAACTATAATAAACATAAACGCTTCCAACGAAAGAGCACCAAAATACATGAAGCAAACGTTAATGGGTTGAAGAAACAAATAGATAAATCCACATTATAGTGGGAGATTTCAATACACCACTCTCGAAAAGGGATAGAACAACCAGAGAGAAACTCGACAATGCTACAAAGGAACCAACAATCAACCAACTTGACCTCCTAGATATATACAGAGCATTCTATTCAACAATGGCACAATACACATAATTCTGCAGTGCACATGGAACATTTTCCAGAATTGATTACATGTTAGGTCACAAAGCAAGCCTCCATAAATTCACAACCATCAAAACTCCACAGAGCATCTTCTCAGACTACAATGCTATAAAACTAGAAATCAACAATAGGAATGCCAAAACAATAAAGTCGAATACATGAAAACTCAACAACACCCTGCTTAAAAGCGACTGGGTAAAAGAAGAAATTAAACGTGAATTCAAATGTTCATACAAACAAACGACAATGAAAATACAAATACCAAAATCTTTGGGACACAGCGAAAGCAGTCCTGAGAGGACAATTTATTGTGGTAAACGCACACATCCAAAAAGAGGAAAGAGCAAAAATCAACACATTAACACAGCATCTTCAACAATTAGAAGTAGACAAGCAGAGAGAACCTACAGTCACCAAATGAAGGGAAATAATAAACATAAGAGCAGAAATAAATGAGATGGAAAACCGAAAAACTATAGAAAGAATCAAAAAGACAAGAAGCTTGTTCTTTGAAAAGATTAATAAAATTAACAAACCTTTGGCAAAAGTAACTAAAGAAAAGACAGAGAGGACACAAATAAATTGCATTAGAAACCACACAGGGGAAGTCACAACAGAACCAAACAAAATAAGAAAAATACTACAAATATAATAAAAATACTACAAAATAACAGAATACTACAAAGAGCTGTATTCCAACAAATTCGACAATTTGGAAGAGATGGATACATTTCTAGAAAAACACGACCTACCTAAACTTACTTGGACTGAAGTAGAAAATTTGAACAAACCCATAACCAAAGAAGAAATTGACCAGGTCATCAAAAAACTCCCTACCAACAAAAGCCCATGCCCAGATGGCTTCACGGCTGAGTTCTACCAAACATTCAGAGAAGAATTGTCACCAATTCTACTCAAATTATTCCAGAACATAGAAGAGGATAGAAAACTCCCTAACACATTCCATGAAGCAAGCATAACCCTCATACCAAAACCAGGGAAGGACATCTCTAAAAAAGAAAATTATAGACCCATATACCTCATGAACATAGACGCAAAAATCCTAGCCAACAGAATCCAACAGAACATCAAAAAATAATACATCATGACCAAGTCGGTTTCATAAAAGGGATGCAAGGATGGTTCAACATCAGGAAAACAATCAGCGTAATCCATCGTATAAATAAGAAAAAGGAAAAGAACCACATGATCAAATTGATTGATGCAAAAAAGGCATTTGACAAAATCTAACATCCATTCTTGATAAAAACGCTCAACAAAGTAGGAATTGAAGGGAAATTTCTCAACATAATCAAGAGCATATATACAAAACCAAAAGCCTACATCATACTAAGTGGAGAGAAACTGAAAGCCTTCCCCCTGCGAACAGGACCAGACAAGGATACTCTTTAACACCTCTCCTTTTCAATATTGTGCTGGAAGTTTCAGCCAGAGCTATATGGCATGATAAATAAATTAAAGGCATCCAAATTGGCAAAGAAGAAGTAAAACTCTACTTATTTGCAGA
>NW_006410291.1:5088-6804 GCF_000296735.1 Chrysochloris asiatica | reverse complement strand
ACCTATGGATGCAGTAGCTCAAAAGAGGAAATAAATCCTCACTACAAGAATCATTCCCACCCCCTCCACACACAGAGTAGACAGGGATGGGCAATTTGGACATTGGCTACCCAAAAAGGTGGGGGAGGGGGGGAAGAGGAAACTACAAAGGCAAGAAGTGACTGGCTTACAAGCTTTCAAGAGGGAACCTAGATCCAGAGGGCATGGAGGAAAGTAGAGTCTCCAATGAGTAGTATCCAACCTGTCTAGGAAGGGCTGATGAAATGAAATGCAGATGGAAAAAATCACACAGACTTAGAATAATCAAGCTCTCCAAAATCAAAGAAAAGGAGATACTCACGAAAGCAGCTAGGGAAAACAGAAGTGTCATATACAAAGAAAAGCAAGCAAGTCAGATTAAGCTCCGATCTCTCAGCTGAAACCATGCAGGCAAGAAGGCAATGGGGAGACAGATATAAAACCATGAAAGAAAAAAACTGCCACCCAAGAATCCCTTAACCTGCAAAGCTATCAATCAAATATGACTGTGTAATCAAAACATTCCAGGATAAACAGAAGCTAAGGTATATTTCCAAAGCCAACACTGCACTACAAAACATCCTAAAGGGAGTTCTGTGGACTGAGGTCCAACAAGAACAGACAACAACCAGAGATCTAGATGGTGAGAAGGTCAGCTCGATTACAGGATGAAATAGACTGCAATAAATGGAGGGAAAAGTTAATGGACTTTTAGGTAAACTCAAAGAAAATTAACACTTCACACCTTACCAATAAAACGGAAATCCAAGAAGAACATGGAAACATTAAAACTATGAGGAAACTCACAAGAAAGAACACAAAAAGCATGAACTCAGTAACGGAAGACACACAGAACAAATAAAGCAGCAATACCACATAAAGCAAACATAATGTCAGCAATTAATCCATACCTATCAATAATTACACTGAATGTAAATGGATTAAACGCTCCAGTTAAGACACAAACACTGGCAGAGTGGTTAAGAAAACAGGATCCTTTAATATGCTGTCTGGAAGAGACACATCTTATACACAAATACAGAAACAGATTAAAAGTCAAAGGATGGAAATACATATATATAAAACTAATTGCAATCAAAAGGGAAAAGGAAAGGCAGTACTAATCTCTGATAAAATAAACTTTAAGACAAAAATCAGCATAATAGATAAAGATGGGCATTATTTCATGATTAATGGGACAAGTGAACAAGATGACATAACCATAATAAATATCTACGCTCTTAATGAAAGAGCTCCAAAATATATAAAGCAAACTCTAACAGATTTGAAGAAAGAAATAGACAAATCTACACTAATAGTGATGATATTAATACACCACTTTAAAAAATGGATAGAATAACCAGAAAGAAACTTTACAACGACAGAGAAGAACTAAACAACACAATCAGCCAACTGGACCTCATATATGTGTACAGAGCATTCAACCCAGCAACAGCACAATACACATTCTTTT
Organism: Chrysochloris asiatica; assembly: GCF_000296735.1. Lineage (NCBI taxonomy): Eukaryota > Metazoa > Chordata > Mammalia > Afrosoricida > Chrysochloridae > Chrysochloris > Chrysochloris asiatica. The sequence goes on along the minus strand of NW_006410291.1, from coordinate 5,312 downwards.
CCAGTGCACACAGAACATTCTCCAGAATAGACCATGTCTTAGGCTACAAAACAAATCTCCATAAATTTACAAATATCAAAATACTAGCTACAAAGCATCTTCTCAGACCACAATGCTATCAAACTAGAAATAAAAAATAGGAAGACCAAGGAAAAAAAGTCAAATTCATGGAAACTGAATAACACACCCTGCTGAAAAGTGAATGGATAGTAGAATAAATAAAA
>NW_006410291.1:1860-4191 GCF_000296735.1 Chrysochloris asiatica | reverse complement strand
TATTTACCCACAAGAAATATGAGCCATAACATGAGTAGATATACACACAGCAATGTTCATAGCAACACTATTTATAATAGCAAAAAGATGGAGACAGCCTAAATGCCCACCAACTGAAGATGGATAAACAAACTTGGTACATACAATGGAATATTATACTAACTTGAAGAAAAACAAGTAAGTTGCAAGCTACCACATAACATGGATGAACCTTGAGGACATTATGTTGAGTGAACTTAGTAAGTCACAAAAGGAGAAATACTGCATAGGACCACTACTGTAAAGACTAAGAAAATGAACCCATACTAAAGGGGAGGGTGTTCTTTGCTGGTTACCATGATGTGGATGGTAGGGTGAGAGGAGGGAGGGGAAGTTGGAGCACAGGTCAGGGAATAGACACAGGATAGTTTGGGTGCTAGGGAGTAGGGCAATACACAAGAAGGGGGTGGGGAATGGAAGAACAATGCAGATGGGAAGCAATTAGGCCGTTTTAAATGGACTAAGAGGGACTAAGGTAAATACAATTTATGCACAACCTGGGAACAACAGGGCTCTGGGATACAGAGATTGAGACATGGTTGGAATCAGGGAAAGGGGGAAAATAATGTTAAGATGCTTGGCTGTCTTTTGAATCTTGATTTCCCTGGCATACCATTATAAAATAGACACTGTAGAGGGAGAGAAAGGAATAGGTAGAAATATCACCATGGGAGACTTCCAGTTGGGGCTACAGTCACCGAATACCAGGTAGGGTATGCTCAGGTGAGAAGGGAGGGGAATCTCAAGAAAGAAGCACTCAAAGAACACCACCAGAATTCCAGATCTACCAAAAGATCCAGGACGTCAGTTTCCCGCACTCACAAGTGAAAAAATCATGTTATTAAGGAAAATATTGGTGACTTAGGAATCTGGAGACTGGACTGCCTCTGCGACTACCCTGCCGTGACAGAGTTTAGAGGGCAGTGCTAAAGCCAGCCTGCTCAGAAAGCGGCGCTTTAAGCACACACACATACACAAAAAAGAGCCACTGGAAAGTGCACATTTCTCCCTCTCTCTCTCTCCCTGTCCAAACTTTATTTCTCAGCCTGGACATCAGGCAGGACAGTTTTCCCACTATACACAGAGAGGGAACTTGGTGGCAACTTATGACGTCACCCATGGACCACCCCCAAATCTCCCTAGCTGAACCTCTAGCACCAGTGCATCTCAGAATAGGTTCCTACCGCAAGCAACCTGAGCAGGGTTCTGAGGCTATGGGTCTGAGCCAGGGCGGGGCACCTGCTTTTCTCCTATGTAGCACCTTGGAATTTCCAGCTATTGTCTTTGCAATCTGCAGCCACTGTGCTTCCGGATCTCCCTGTGCAGGACCAACTCAATGCAGTACGTAAAATACCAGTATAACAGGACTCAACCATCTCGAGATTTATGCTGCGCACATGCAGATAACTAAGTGACCGTCAGAGACAAAAACAGTGGATGACCTTTCTCCCATTAACTCCCCACTGCACACTTACATGGTAGTGACTAGAGGAGGGGCCTGAGAGAGGGGTCACCGCTGCCCCCTGTTAGAGGCTTCTAACTGCACACTCACTGATGGTGTAGCACAGGACAGTCGACCACAGCTTCATATCTACACCAATGTGGTGATTTTTGCCTATGCATTTATATTACTTCTGCTTTTGGTCCCTTTGATCACACATCTTTCCTGGAGGTGGGAGCTTTTCCTCCTTTTGTTACCTAAAAAGAGGCAGCAATCGTGGCAGTATAGCCAAGCTATAAGCATACCCCATACTCCACTACTTAGACAAGACGTAACAACACATGCTAAGCATTACAAGTGATAGGGAAAATCTATCTCCTGAACATATTCACCAGGAGAACCAGTAATCATACAACCAACGTTCAAGTGTTCGCTAATAACAAAAATAATAATCATGATGAATAAGAAGCAACAAACCATATCGAAACAAGTCCAAAAACAGAAGAGAGTAGCTGATGTAAATGAGCTACAGACAGACAAGGGTTTTATAGATGAAGAAGAGAGCGGGTTCAGGATATGACTAAGAGGGAATTCAGAAGAATGATATGTAAACAAATTTAAATGCTCCAAAAAGGGGTAGAGGAAAACAAGGAAGAAGTAAGGAAATTACTAAAGAAGCAATCAAATAAGATTGATACACCACTGGATACAACTCAAAACCTGCAAAAAGATGTCCAGATAATCAATAATAAGATATCAGAAATGGACAATACGCTGAAAGGGGAAAAGAGCAGATTAGAAGAGGTGAAAGCCAGAAATAGCGAGCTGGAAGACACATTTCTCAATATTGC
>NW_006410291.1:0-431 GCF_000296735.1 Chrysochloris asiatica | reverse complement strand
TCAAAAAGGGACAGAACAACCAGAAAGAAACTCAACAAAGCTACAGAGGAATTAAACAACACAATCTACCAAATTGACCTCATAGATGTATACAGAGCATTCAGTTCAACAACAGCACAATACATATTATTCTCCAGTGTGCGTGGAACATTTTCCAAAATTGACCATGTGTTAGGTCACAAAGCAAGCCTCCATAAATTTACCAGGATCAAAATTCTACAAAGCATCTTCTCAGACCACAATGCTATAAAACTAGAAATCAACAATAAGAAGACCAAAGTAATAAAGTCGAATACAGGGAAACTGAATAATACCCTGCTGAAGAGTGACTGGGTAAAAGAAGAAATTAAACGTGAGTTCACAACATTCATACAAACAAACAAAAATGAAAACAAAACATACCAAAATCCTTGGGACATGGTGAAAGCAGT
>NW_006410290.1:15835-16387 GCF_000296735.1 Chrysochloris asiatica | reverse complement strand
CAAAACAAGGTTTGTTATCTGCTTTGGTAAAGATTTACAGCCTTGGAAACCCTATACAGAGTTGATATGAGTCAGAATTGATTTGATGACTGTAGGTCGGATTTAGGTTTCTCTGTATATTAGAAACTATATCCAACTACTTCTATTGTTGCTGTTGTGAAGTGCTGTCAAGTTGGTTCTGACCCATAGCAACCCTGTATAGGGTTCCTGAGAAACAACTGGTGAGCTAGAACTGCTGATCTTACAGTTCAAAGCGACTTTGCAGTTTGGTGCATTAGCCCACAGCGCCAACTACTTCTATGAAGGGGCTTTAAGAAGTTCATGGAAAAATTCTATTATCTTTTCATTCCGTTTCTCTACAAATTTTTTCAATCCCTCTTGTATGCATTTTCACATTTCTTCTGTACTACAATCTTTTAAGTTAGATAACATTATCTTCATTTTTCTCCTCAAATATGGAAGCCAATGTTAGATTCGCAACCTAATGTTCCCATAGTCACACAGCTAATAAGGGATTTGGTCAGGATTTGAAACCACGCAATTTGGATCATA
>NW_006410290.1:13147-14485 GCF_000296735.1 Chrysochloris asiatica | reverse complement strand
GCAGAAGACGGACTTACAAGCTTTCTATGGTGATATTTCTGGCTATTCCTTTCCCTCCCCCTCAAGCATCTATTTTATAATGGTAAGCCAGGGAAACCAAGATTCAAAAGACAGCCAAGCATCTTAACATTGTTTCCCCCCTTTTATCCTTTCCAACCATGTCTCAATACCTGAATCCCAGAGCCCTGTTGTTCCAAGGTTGTGCGTACATCATTATTTACCTCTGTTCCACTTAGCCCATGCAAACCTGTCTAATCGTTCTCCCACCTGTCTTATTCTTCCATTCCCCTCCCCCTTCTTGTATATTGCCCCCTTCCACAGCACCCAAACTATCCTGTGTCTATTCCCTACCCTATGCCCCACCTTCCCTTCCCTCCTCTCACCCCACCTGCCACATCTCGGTAAACAGCAAAACTTTTGCCCCGCCCCCCTTTAGTATGGGTTCTTTTCCTTAGTCTTTTACAATTGTGGTCCTATGCAATATTTCTCCTTTTGTGGCACTCAAAATGCAACTGGGGAAGAGCTGCCTCCTCAAAGTAGAGTTGACTGTGATGATGCAAACGGAATAAAGCCCATGGGAGAAAAGCCCATGGGACCTTCATTTGCTGCTGGGGCACAATTCAAAATGAAGAATAACAGCTGTAAACATCCATTGAAAATCAGAACATGGAGTGTATGAAGTATGAGCCTGGGAAAATTGGAAGTGGTCAAAAATGAAATGGAACGCATAAACATCAATATCTTAAGCATTGATGAGCTGAAATGGACTGGTATTGGCCATTTTGAATCCTATGACCACATGGTTTACTATGCCGGAAATGACAAATGGAAGAGGAATGGTGTTGCATTCATTGTCAGAAAGAACATATTTAGATCAGTCATGAAGTACAATGCTGTCTGTGATAGGATAATATCCATGTGTCTACAAGGAAGCCCAGTTAATACCACCATTATTCAAATTTACACACCAACCACTAAAGCCAGTGAAGATGAAATAGAAGAATTCAAGCTCTGGTAACACAGTGGTTACTAATCGGGCTGTGAACCGCAAGGTCAGCAGTTTGAAACTACCAGCTGTTCCATGGGAGAACGATGAGGCGTTCTACTCCCATAAAGATTCACAGCCTCAGAAATCCTGTACAGGATCGCTATGAGTTGGAACCAACCCCATGGCACACAGCCACCACCACCAACAACTTCTTCAATCTCAAATTGATCAAACATGCAATCAAGATGTATTGATTATTACTGGTGATTGGAATACAAAGGTTGGGAGCAAAGAGGAAGGATCAGTAATTTGAAAATATGGCCTTGGTGATAGAAATGATGCTGGAGAAC
>NW_006410290.1:5570-11489 GCF_000296735.1 Chrysochloris asiatica | reverse complement strand
ATTATGTTGAGGAATTTCCCTTCAATTCCTACTTTGTTGAGGGTTTTTATCAGGAATGGATGTTGGATTGTCAAATGCCTTTTCTGCATCAATCGATATGATCATGTGATTCTTTTCTTTTTACTTATTTATATGGTGGATTACATTGATCAGTTTTCTAATGTTGAACTATCCTTGCATCCTGATATGAATCCCACTTGATCATGATGTATTATCTTTTTTGCTGTACGGCTGGATTCTGATGGCTAGGGTTTTGTTGAGAATTTTTGCATCTATGTTAATGAGGGATACTGGTCTATAATATCCTTTCTTAATGATTTCCTTCACTGGTTTTGGTATGAGGGTTATGCTTGCTTCATAAAATGTATTAGGAAGTTTTCCATCCTCCTCTATTTTCTGGAATAATTTGTGTAGAATTAGTGACAGCTCTTCCCTGAATGTTTAGTAGAACTCACCAGTGAAGCCATCTGGGACTGGACTTTTTTGGTTGGGATTTTTTTGATGACCTGATCAATTTCTTCTTTTGTTAAAGGTCTGTTTATGTTTTCTGCTTCACTATGTGTAAGTTTAGGTACTTCGTGTTTTTCTAAAAATATAGCCATCTCTCCTATGTTTTCAAATTTGTTGGAGTACAACTTTTCATAGTATTCTGTTTTTAGCTATTTGATTTTGTTTGGTTCCATTGTGACATTGCCCGTGTGGTTTCTAATGCGTGCCATTTGTGTCTTCTCCCTCTTTTCTTTTGTTAGGTTTGCCAGTGGTCTGTCAATTTTGTTAATCCTTTCAAAGAACCAGCTTCTTGTCCTGTTGATTCTTTCTATAGTTTTTCCTGTTTTCTATCTCATTTATTTTGGTTCTAATCTTTATTATTTCTCTTCTTTTGGTGGCTGTAGGTTCCCTCTGTTGGTCTGTTTCTAATTGTTGTAGATGCTGTGTTAATGTGTTAATTTTGGTTCTTTCTTCTTTTTGGATTGTGCTTTTATTGCAATAAATTTTCCTCTCAGCACCACTTTTCCCATGTACCAAAGATTTTGGTTTGTTGTGTTTTTGTTCTCATTTGTTTCTTCGAAGTTTGTGAGTTCACATTTTATTTATACTACTACTCAGTCGCTTTTCAGCAGGGTGTTATTCAGTTTCTATGTATTTGCCTTTATTTCCTTGGTCTTCCTATTGTTGATTTCTAATTTGATAGCATTGTAGTCTGAGAAGATGCTGTAGTATTTTGATATTTGTACATTTATGGAGGTTTGTTTTGTGGCCTAACACATGTTCTATTCTGAACAATATCCATGTGCGCTGAAAAAGAATGTGTATTGTGCTGTTGTTGTGTTGAATGCTCTGTACATATCTATAAGGTCCAGTTGGCTGATTGTGTTGTTTAGTTCTTCTGTGTATTTGTTAATTTTCTTTCTGGTTGTTCTATCCATTTTTGAATGTGGTGTATTAAAATCACTAATGATTATGGTAGATTCTTGTTTTTTTTATTCAAATCTATTAGAATTTGCTTTATATATTTTGGAGCTCTTTCATTAAGAACATAGATATTTATCATGGTTATATAATCTTGTTAAACTGTCCCTTTAATCACAAGATCATTTCCATCTTTATCTATTATGCTGGTTTACGCTTTAAAGTTTCTTTTATCGGAGACTAGTACTGCCACTCATCTTTGTTTTTTATTGCAATTAGCTTGGTATATTTTTCCATTCTTTGACTTTTAATCTGTTTTTGTCTCTGTGTGTGAGATGTGTCTCTTGCAGACAGCATATTGAAGGATCTTGTTTTCTTATCCATTCCACCACCCTCCATCTCTTAACTGGTACATTTAATCTGTTTACATTCAGTGTAATTATTGATAGGTATGGATTAACTGCGGCCATTATGTTTGCTTTTTGTGGTGTTGCTGCTTTCTTTGTCCTCCATATCTTCCTGTGCTGAGATCATGGTTTTTATGTTTCCCTGTGAGTTTCCTCATATTTTTAATATTTCCATGTTCTTCATGGGTTTTCATTTTCTTGGTATGTTGTAAAGTATTAATTTTCATTGAGGTTACCTTATATTCCATTAACTTTTCCTTCCATTTAGTGAAGTTTATTTGGAGGAGAATATTGAAAGTACCATGGGTTGTCAAAAGAAGCAATAGATCTGTTTTGGAAGAAGTGCAACCTGAGTGCTCCTTGGAGACCAAGATGGCCAAACTTCGTCTCTCACATGTCGGACATATTGTCAGGAAGGACCAGTCGCTGGAGAAGGATATCATGTTTGGTAAGGTGGAGGGTCAGAGAAAAAGAGGAAGATTCACAAGGAGATGGATTGGCCAAGTGGCAGCATCGATGGACTCAAGCATGCCAACAATAGTGTGGTTGGTCCAGGATCAGGCAGTGTTTCATTCTGCTGTGCATAAGGTCGCTATGAGTCAGGTACTGACTTGATGGCACCTAACAACAATAACAAACATGAGTATGATTTTAATATCTTCTTTCAGCTTCTTGGCTTCAAGTCCACCTCATAAATTTTAAGATGCCACTGTTGGTTGTTATGCTGTACCTCATGATTTCATTTTTTGGCCTGTTTTGCTTTTAAACTCTCTCTCCATCACCATACCCCTTGTTCTGGCCTTTCCCCTATTAATAAACCATGTGGGCTGGCTGTTGAGCTTCCTGTTTCTTCAAATGCTGAGAGTATCTGTGTGCATGCGTGGCAGAAGAACCCACCAGTGGTGGAGTAGTATTTTGTCCACTTTTGCTCTGAGGTTCCTGTAGCATTATTCTGTGGTGGATCTGCTTTCTCCCCCACTTGGTCTTGCCATTTGGATGCACCAAACTTGTCAGCTCCGGACTGCTGAGGTCGGCAGATTGTAAAGTACAAGATTTCTTACTCCTGCTCCAAGTTCCATTAGTTATAATCCTTCAAACTTTTAGAATATTCTTAGATTTGTCATTCAGAATTTTGGAACTCTGCCCTGAACCCGCTTTGTCTGGTATTTTGTGGTATTGCTGACGGAGATTTTCACTGCACCTTTCTACTGTATCTGCCATCAAGCCCTGCCACTTCACCATATTCTTGATATTTATATTGAACACCCCATTAGTATTGAACCACTGAGACCCTATAGAACAGAGTAGAACTGCCCCAAATCATTTATAAGGCTGCAAAGTAACTGCCACATCTTTCTTCCTCAGAGCAGCCTCAGAATAGAGTCCTGGTGTGGTGCTGCAGATTAATGCACTACACTGCAAGATCTGTCTGAACCACAAGGTCAGCAGTCAGGCTCACCAGCTGCACCTAGGAAACCCTGTACAGGGTCGCTGTGAGTCAGAACCAATTCCATGGTACTTAACATTAACAACAAACCCTATATAGGGTTGCTAGGGAGCATAGTGGCTCTATAGGATAAGCACTAGATTATAAACTACAGTGTAGGTGGATTGAGCTGATCAGCAGCTCTGCAGTAGGCAGATAAGGCTTTCTGCTTACCTAAAAATTTATAGTCTAAAAATCCCTATAAAGCTTCTTTAGGGAGCATGGTGGCTCTGTAGGACAAGCACTGAATTGCAACACCAACAAAAAAAATAGCACTTTGTACGTGGTTCAAGCCCACCAGTGGCTCCTCAGGAGAAACACAAGGCTTTCTTCTTCTCCGAAGATTTAGAGCTGAGACCCTATACAAGGTTACTATGAGTCGGAACTGACAGTACAACATGATTCGGAATCAGCTCAGTGGCAGTATGTTTGATTTGGTTTGGCTTGGGTTATTAAGTCTTAAATAGGACACAGACAAAAACAAATCATCAATGTGGCCAATTTAGAGGGCACAGAGAGCAAAGGAATTTGGTCATAAAACCACACTGGTGGCAGATCAATTCATCACAGTTGTACACCAACCTATGGACGAAGAAAGCTGAAAGAGGGTTACTGCAAATTAGATAAATTTGCAGTCCCTCCAAAGGTCAGGGAATGACTTATAACCCTGAGATCCTGGGACCTCAATTTCCATTATGGGGCATGACCAGGCCAATCCTTGAGGGGAGACTGTCTCCATAGGCTGGCTACCAGAGTGGTGGTAATATACTCTGCCTGAGAGTGAAGCTGCCTCTCGCTGCTTCCCCTAAGTTGTCATGTGCACTTTGGCAGTTCAACTGTCAGCACTGTGTAAAGTGCTCGAGATGGCATCTGAAATTCTATCAAGGCTCAAGATGACATTAGGGCTCTGACTGCTGACCACAGTCTTCTGCACACCAAATGCCTTTGTAGGTCACACTCTTAACACATTCAGGATGTGGCTAGTTTTCTGAAATAACTTGTTTGTTAGGCCTTTCTTCCTTGTTTTAGTCTATAAACTCCACAGAAAGTTGTCCACAGTGAATAATTCTACTGCTTTTTGAAATATCAATGGTTTAGCTTACCACAGAAACATGCAACACACCACACTATGACAAACTGACCGACAGTTGGTGAAGAGATACTACGCATCTTTGAGTGCTCAGGTTTCATTTATATGGTAATCTAGAGCAATGGTTCTCTATGGGAAACAATTTTGCTGCTAAGTAGACAATTGAAAATGTCTAGAGACATTTCTTTTTGGGACCCTGGTATGGAGCTATAGGACTGGTAACTGCAAGCTTGGCAGTGGCTGTTGGAAAACCTATGCAGGGTCGCTGTAAGTCACATCCAATTAGAAGGCACTCAATAACAGAGACATTTTTGACGGTCACGATTGAGGGATGGAATTGGTATTACTGTTGAAGCCAGGGTGGCATACAATGCACAGGACCATGACTGTTAAAAAGCAAACCCATGACTCCTGAGTCAATTACAACTCATCGTGACTCTTTATGACGTAATATAACTGCCCTATAGGGTTTCCAAGAACCGACTCGACGGCACTTAACAACAACAAATAGGGTTTCCAAAGCTGCAATCTTAACAAAAGCAGACTGCTACACTTTTCTCCTATAAAGTAGCTAATGGGTTCAAATCATCAACCTTTTCCTTAGCAGACAAACAGTGAATTACTGTGCCAACAGACTCCTGATAATCTACAGGACATGCCCTCCAAATATAGAATTATTAGGCCCAAAATGTCAACAGTGCTGTTGTTAAAAATCCTAAACGCAAAATTTAATATCACAGTGCACGGCAAAATGATAATCTGATATTGCTACATCTCATCAATTATATAAAAACAAAAACAAAAAACCGTAATCTGCTTTCTTCTTGTCCCCTTTTTCTATTTGTAGGATGATGCCAATGATGCTGTATAATTTGATATCCCTACTGCCAATGCTGATGTGTATCACTTGGTGATATGATTATCATTAAGAATAGATGTGCAGCAGAAGATGAAAAATAAATTGCTGCCAATTCTGTTTTTCCTCCTAAAAGTAAAAAAGAGATACTTACAACTTCCTTTATACCTGCTGTTTTGCTAACCCTGAATGTATTTTTTTTTTTTGAAATGTGATTTTATAGTAAAAAACTACTGATGTTTAAACACTCCTCACTCAGAGAGTATAGCACTGCAAGCTATTATAATGGTGCTGATCTTGGTGATGCCATATTTTATCTGCAAGAAAATGAGAATATGAGTATAAAACATCATTAAAATGAAACAACTTAATGCTTTCCAGTGTGTCTCCAGTTTAAATTGGCAGCAAAAGGTCCACTGTGGTTACCAGCATAAAATAGGCCTTTCCAACATGAAATACATTTCAAACAACATTTGCTGTGTCTTTTTGTTTTTTTGGCTTTTATGGAATGCACACAGACAAAATGGAGGCTGTTCAACACCGTCAATAAGAATGAAGCCTTGGAAGAGACAGAAGCAAATGTTTGAAACATGAACCAGAGTGTTTACAAAGACAAAATGTATTGCAAAGAGACTATATTCAACTGGTTGGGGAAAGAAAAAAAAAAAAA
>NW_006410290.1:3286-5140 GCF_000296735.1 Chrysochloris asiatica | reverse complement strand
TTTTTTTTTATTAACCACAATGTCAGGGTTCAAAGGTACATCTATTGCTGGGACAAAAGGTAGAGATAAAATGAAGAGAAAGATGAGAAGCCAAAACCACCTGAAAATATAAGCTAAAGACCTTTAATTAAAGAAGGAATGAGGTGAATGCCCTCCAGTTCATACTGTGCTGGACAAAGAAACTAGCAAATTTAATAGGAAAGCCACCTTAGCCGAAATCAAGAATTCAGATATGTAATACTGATTTCATCACAGACATACTTTGCCAAATAAGTTTTTGGAAAAGAAAATTTAATGAACTACAAATGTTATCTTGCTGAGAAGCTACAGCTAGCCTTAGTGAAGTTGTCATTGTTAAGTGCCATCTAGTCCACTGTGACTCATGGCGGTGTTCTATAGCATTTCTAAGGGGCAGCTCGTGGTCAGACATAATGAAGGAGCTTTCTTCTATCACTCCATCATGCATTCGTATGCTCAACAAAACAAATGTAGGTAGACTTTCACATATAACCCTTGTCTTAGAAAACAGCTTAGCAATTAGTAGAGTATGGATGTATTTGTTATCTATTGTAGTGTAACAAATATGCTAAGTTTTCATATCTTAAGACAAAATAAACATAAGCAAATCACAATAACATTATGCTAAGTAAATTAAGTCAGTCACAAAAGGACAAATCACTTCAGTAATATGACCTAAGTCAACATACAGAAACCAATATTATTAGCAGTTACATGAGCAGGAGAAAGGGGAAGTTTTTGCTTATCAGACAGTAAGTTTCTATGAATGTTGATGGATGAATTTCAAAAAGGTTAACAACAAAGTATTCATGACAAAAAACATAATTGATGCTGCTGAGTTGTATATGTGGCGACAGTTCCATTGGTAAAGATTTCATTGTGTATATTTTCACCACAATTAATAAACATTTATTATCTCATGATAATTATGTGTGTCAGAATTCTGGAGCAAATCTTCCCTTATTCAGTCACTGAAGGTGGACCACACCTTCAGTGTGGTTGTTTCTCACACTCAAGCAGCAGTTGAGAGGCCACATGGAAGAAACTGAGGCCTCCTGTTGGCCATCAGCTCTATGTGAATAATCCATCTTGTAAATTGATACTCCAGTCTTTGTCAAGGTATCCCAGGCTGAAATTTTGGTTGCAAAGTCATAAGAGAACCTGAGATAGAACCACCCAACTAAAATGCTCCAGAATTCTGACACACATAATTATCATTAGATAACTGGGAAATTTAGAAGTTGTCAAAAATGAAATGGAGCACATAAACATCGGTATCTTAGGCATTAGTGAGCTGAAATGGACTGGTATTGGCCATTTTGAATCTGATGACCACATGGTTTACTATGCTGGGAATGACAAATTGAAGAGGAATGGTGTTGCATTCATTGTCATAAAGAACATATCCAGCTCAGTCATGAGGTACAACGCTGTCTGTGATAGGACAGTATCCATGCGCCTACAGGGAAGCCCAGTTAATTACCACTATTATTCAAATTTACACACCAACCACTAAAGCCATTGAGGATGAAATAGAAGAATTCTACCAATATCTTCAATCTGAAATTGATCAAACATGCAATCAAGATGTACTGATCATTACTGGTGATTGGAATGCAAAGGTTGGGAGCAAAGAGCAAGTATCAGTAGTTGGAAAATATGGCCTTGGGCACAGAAATGATGCTGGAGAATGAATGATAGAATTCTGCAAAATCAATGATTTGTTCATTTCAAATACATTCTTTAGACAGCATAACAGACGACTATACACATGGACCTCACCAGATGTAATACATAGAAATCAAATTGACTACATCTGCGGAAAGAGACAATGGA
>NW_006410290.1:1990-3186 GCF_000296735.1 Chrysochloris asiatica | reverse complement strand
GGGGCAGACTGTGGAACAGATCATCAATTACTCATATGCAAATTCAAACTAAAGTTGAAGAAAATGAAAACAAGTCCACAAGAGCCAAAATATGAACTTGAATATATCCCACCTGAATTTAGAGATCATCTGAAGAACAGATTTGATACATGAAACACTAAAGACTGAAGAACAGAAGAGTTGTGGGATGACATCAAGAACATTATATACATGAAGAAAGCAAAAAGTCATTAAGAAGACAAAAAGAAAGAACAGATCAAAATGGATGTCAGAAGAGACACTGAAACTGGCTCTCCAGTATAGAGATGCTAAAGCAAATGGAAGAAATGAAGAGGTATAACAGCTGAACAGAAAAATTTCAAAGATCCGTTCAAGAAGATAAAGCCAAATATTACAACAAAATGTGCAAAGATCTGGAATCAACCAAAAAGGAAGAATATGCTCAGCATTTCTCAAATTGGGGGAACCGAAGAAAAAATTTAAGCCTCAACTTTCATTATTGAAAGATTCTCTGGGCAAATTATTGAATGATGCAGAAAGCATCAGGAGAAGGTGGAAGGAATAAACAGAGTCACTGTACCAAAAGGAAATGGTTAATGTTCAACTGTTTCAAGAGGTACCATATGATCAAGAGCCAATGATACTGAAGGAGGAAGTCCAAGGTTCATTGAAGGAACTGGCAAAGAACAAGGCACCAGGAACTAATGGAATAAAAATTGAAATCTTTCACGAAAGTGAGGCGGCACAGGAGGTACTCACTCATCTCTGCTAAGAGATTTGGCAGACAGCTATCTGGCCAACTGATTGGAAGAGATCCATATTTGTGCCCATTCCAAAGAGAGGTGACCCAATGGAATGTGGAAATTATCAATCTTTTTGATATCCCATGCAAGCTAAGTTTTGCTAAAGGTAATACAGAAATGGCTACCATCATACATTGACAAAGAACTTCGGAGTTTCAAGCTGGATTCAGAAGAGGCCATAGAATGAGGGATATCATTGCTGATGTCTGATGGATCTTGGCTGAAAGCAGAGAATATCATAAAGATGTTTGCCTGTGCTTTACTGACTACTCAAAGGCTTTTGATTATGTGGATCATGACAAGCTATGGACAACGTTGCAAAGTATAAGTATTCAGGAACACTTAATTGTGCTCATGAGGAATCTGTACCTGGACCAAGAGGAAGTTGTTTGA
>NW_006410290.1:0-860 GCF_000296735.1 Chrysochloris asiatica | reverse complement strand
GGCAGTGTTTCGTTCTGCTGTGCATAGGGTCGCTATGGGTTGGTACCTAACAACCACAACAACACCTTCCATGAGTGTTGATGGTTGATCTGAGCAAAATGAAGTCTCTGACAACTTCGGGCTTTTCTCCATTTGTCTTGGTGTTATTTGTTGATCTAGTGGTTAGAATTTTTTTTTTTTTTTCTTTACCTTGATCTTTGATCTTCATGAGTATTTTAAATCTTCTTCAGTTTCATCAAGCAAGGTTTATAATCTGCATATCCCAGTTTGTTAATTAATCTTCCTATATCCTGATACCATGTTCTTCTTCATATAATCCAATTTATTGGATTATTTGCACAGCATATAGTTTGAATAATCATAATGAAAGAATACAACCCTAGCATACGTCTTTCCTAATATTAAACCATTCAGCACTCTTTTGCTCTGTTCAAATGACTACCTCTTGGTTTATGTATAGGTTCTCATATAGCACAATTAAGCATTCTGGAATACTCATCCTGTGCAATGTTGTCGATATCTTGTAATGGTTCAGACAATCGAAAGACTTTGTGTAGTCAATAAAGCAAAGGCAAACATCTTCCTGGTATTCTCTGCTTCCAGTCAAGCAAGATTCATCTGATGTCAGCAATGATACCCCTCATTCCATGTCCTTGTCTGAAGCCAGTTTGTACTTACGGCAGTTCCCTGTCAGTGTCCTGTAACAGCTGTTTTTGAATTATCTTTAGCAAAATTTTACTTGCATTCAATATTAATATTATTGTCCAATGATTTATACTTTCTGTAGGGTCACCGCTCTTTGAGATGGGCACAAATATGGATCTCTTCCAATCAGCTAGCCAGGTAGAAGTCTTTCAAAT
>NW_006410289.1:15762-16516 GCF_000296735.1 Chrysochloris asiatica | reverse complement strand
CATGTAAACTATCATATAATTCACAATAAAACATTAAAAAAAAAAAAAGAATTAGTGCAAAGAAGACAAACAAAGAGCTCTGTGATGCTTTCCACTGGATGAATGTCACTGCCAGAGCACTGGAGTAATAATACAGAAATTTATATTATTCATAAACATTTTATGGCTGAATAGTTAGTAGGGCTATTAATACTATTGAAACCAAGCTTTGTTTACTGTTGTAAACACAGCTTGTGATCACGTAAATGACATCAGTAATAATCCTTTAGGGCATCATGTAAACCAAAGCACCTGAGTCAGTTTAGTTAGGATTTAATCAGAATCTCCATTCCAAAAGAGAGAGAGAAAAGATACTTTTTGTTTATAAGACTGAGTCTAAATGATGAATCTTGGGCATTATGCATTATTTGGATTCCAAAAGCACTTCCTGAAACTGTTGTATATATCCTTGAGAAAAATGAATTGGAGAGAAATACAAAATGGTTATTTGGCTAGTATCAATGTTGGGTTACACCTATCAGCCAAATATATGCTACCTGTTTGTATAGCACAGTATCATTTACATGTAGTTTTCACTGCTTTTGTGGCATTTTTACTAAGCTAATTCTAAAAAATTAGTATAGTGAAGAATACTGAATATTCTATGGACTGCCAGATGAATGGGCAAGTCTGCCTTGGAAGAAGTACAGTCAGAATGTTCCACAGAAGTGAGGATGTCGAGCTTTTATTTCATGTACTGTTGCAGACCGTGTAA
>NW_006410289.1:11010-12137 GCF_000296735.1 Chrysochloris asiatica | reverse complement strand
AGTTACACATTGGGCTGCTAGCCAAAAGGTCAGCAGTTCAAATCCACTAGTTGTTACTTGAGAGTACAATGCTTTCTGCTCCCATAAATATCTACAGCCTTAGAAATCCTATACAAGGTCACTATGAGTCAGAACCCATTCCATGGCACACAACCAACAACCTCAGCCTACTGTTGGTAGGTTTTCAAATTGGTAAATTTGGTAAATGCCTTTCGGTAGAGCAGAAGTTGGTGATATTTATCAATATTTAAAATATCATTTGACTCAGTATTTTTTAAATTGGTAGATTTTATTTTTTAAAGAAATTTTAGATTTATAGAAAATCAAACAGAAAATACAGAGTTCCCATATACTATTCTCTTAGCCACGATTGCATCTATGTTTAACATTGTGCATGCAGGGGGCACATTTGTTATAATGACAAAATCAATATCAATACATTTTTTATCAACTAAAGTTCATAGGTTACACTAGAGTTCACTCTACATTTTACAGTTCTATGGGTTTTAACAAATGCAAAATATATGTCTACCTTGCAGTATCATACATAGTAGGTTCACTACCTTCTACTCTATCTATTTATCTTCTGTTCTGTATATTCATTGCCCATTCCAGCACCTAGCAACTACTTGATCTTTTTTTTTTTTTTTTTTCCTTTTGGTCCACTTGTTTCTATTTTATTTATTTTTAAAGATATTTTTTATGTATATGAATCAACTGATAAGTTTACATGGGAGAACATTGGTTTTACACTCATCCTATTGTATTTTGTTTCATTGCAATGATTACAATCCCTTCCATGCATCATCATCATTCAACAGTATTTACTTCTATTTCCTCTTTTTTTTTTTTTAATGAACACAAAAACACTCAGGAACATATAATCATTTAAACAACCTACCAAAGGAGCTCTGGTAGCATAGTGGTTATGAATTGGGCTGCTAACCTCAAGGTCAGCAGTTCAAAACTACCAGCTGTTCTGTGGGGTAGCATAGTGGTTACGAATCAGGCTGCAAACCTCAAGCTCAGCAGTTCAAAACTACCAGCTGTTCTGTGGGAGAAAGATGAGGCTTTCTGCTCCCGTAAAGATTTACAGCCTCGGAAACTCTGTACAGGGTCGCTATGAG
>NW_006410289.1:0-9738 GCF_000296735.1 Chrysochloris asiatica | reverse complement strand
GCAGCCAGAGTGCTCCTTGGAAGCCAAGATGGCCTAACTTCATCTCTCATACTTCAGACATATTGTCATGAGAGACCAGTTGCAGGAGAAGGATATCATGTTTGGTAAGGTGGAGGGTCAAAGAAAAAGGGGAAGACTTCTAACGAGATGGTTTGGCCAAGTGGCAACATCAATGGACTGAAGTGTGGCAACAGTAGTGAGGTTGGCCCAGGATCGGGCAGTGTTTCATTCTGCTGTGCATAAGGTTGCTATTGGTTGGTGCCAACTCGATGGCACCTAAAAACAACAAGTTGACTTCTGATCATTAAGCCATCGAAGCTAGGTCAAATGGGTACTATCTGCAAATCTGGATATTCTTGTGCAACTCCCTTCACTGCATATTATCTGGATGCTTCACTCTCAGGTCTAGCCCTCCATGGTTAGGTCCTTGTCCATTAGCTCATGAGTTCCCAGGTCTCACCATACTTCAGACCAACCAGCCCTTCCTCTTCTCTCTCTCATCTCCAGGTCGATGGGAGTCTATGGAACATGATCAAACTCAGCCCATATCTTCATTGATGCCTTTCTCCCTCTTCCACTCACCAATAGACCATCATGGTCACCGGCAAGCTTACATGTCTGCTCGTGTGTTCCCTTTGAGTTTCAGTCTTGGAGGGGGCACTTAATCTTTTTAACATCTCTTTAATCTTGCCTTTTCCCAAGTGTCATATAAATGGAATCATGAAGTATATACACTTTTCAAACTGTCTTCTTTCACTTATTGTTGTTAATTGGTTAATAGCAATCCTTTCTAGGGTTTCTGATGAGTGGCTTGTGGGCTTGAGCTGCCGGCTTTGTGGTTTGCAGTCCAGTGCTGATCCTATAGTGCTTTACCAGATGTCTTTCACTTAGCAATATGCATTTAAAGTTCCTCCTTGTCTTATTGTGGTGTAGTAGCTCATTTATCATAGAAAACCGACTCAACAGCACTTAACAACAACAACAACAAACAATATGCCATTGTATGAGTGCAATAGTCTGTTTAACTTATTGAAGGACATCTTGGTTGCTTCCAACTTGCAGCAATTCTAAATAAAGCTGTTTTATACATTTGTGTGCAGGTTATTATGTGGACATAATTTGGGTAAGTACATAGGAGCACCATTTGGGTAAGTACATAGGAGCACGATCAATGAATTGTTCCATAAGCTTCTGTTTAGTTTTGTAAGAAATTGCCAGACTATCCTCTAAAGTGGCCCTGTTGCTCCACAACCTTGCCAGCATTATGTATTTTAGGCATTTGTGGTTTTAGCCATTCTAATAGGCTTACTCACTTCTGATGTGATGCTCTGAATCAGCACTGGACTGCGAAGCACAAGGTCGGTAGTTCAAACCTACCAGCTGCTTATTGGAAACCCAACACAGGTTCACCACTAGTCAGAACCAACTTGATGGCACTTAACAACAACAACAACATGCTTACAATTATTCTTATTGTTATTTTACTTTGCAACTTTCTAATGACATATGATGTTGGGCATCTTTTCATGTTTATTTGCCATCTGTATATCATCTTTGGTGAGGAGTCTATTCAGTCTTCTCCTCCCCCCACCACTTCTTAACTAGATTGTTTATTTTCTTATAGCTGAGAACACTCAAATTTTAAAACTCTAAACTATAACATGAAGGAGCTCTGGTAGCATAGTGGTTACAAATTGGGCTGCTAATCTCAAGGTCAGCAGTTCAAAACTACCAGTTGTTCCGCAGGAGAAAGATGAGGCTTTCTGTTTGCATAAAGATTTACAGCCTCAGAAACTCTGTACTGGGTTGCTATGAGTCGGAACCAACGCCACAGTACACCACCACCACCAAACTATAACATACTTTCAAATTTGTTTAAAGCAATATCTACCAGGATGCTTCTTGTAAAACAGATAGCATAAGTCATCATTGGAAACAATCTATACAGTCACTAATAGTTAGTTTATCAATACTATGTAGCATAATTGTGTGGCACAGTAGGATAAGCACTGGACCCAAAGACTGGTTTGAACTGCAAGGTCTGTGGTTCAAATCCACCAGTTGCTCCTCAGATATTCTATACAGGGTCATTATGAATTGGAACCAACTTGATGATACTAAACAACAATAACATGTAGCATAAAAACTATGAAGAACAAACATACAGAGACAGAAAAATATTCAAGGCATGACACTAAGTGAAAAAACCAAGTTGCAGAATTATATGTAGAGTTTCTAGTATTTATATACATAGTTTTAGTGAGAACACACTATAACTATGTAGATGAATGCAAACTAATAGAAAAACATTGTGAAAAGTGAATCGCAAAATTTTAATCATGATTTCTTTTGAAGAAGAGAATGGTATATACGTATGTGGGAGGTGGGGAGCATATAGGTAGGTGATTATCTTTTTAAAAAAAACACATATCTATGTCTATATTTGCTTATGCTTACTTGAGTAATTTAAAACAACAACAAAAAATAGATGCTAAAAATGGTTAAAACTTTGTCACCTGAAATGTTATCTCAAAGTCTCTTGGTTTCCCATGATTCTTTCCAAGTAATTAGCAGGTTTTATACAGTGGACATCTACCTTAGAAGCAGTTCAACAAAGGTGGGAAATTTTATTATTAAGGAGGTATTTCAATTCATTTTAACTCTAAATCTAATTAAGCTGATTTTAATTGGAAGTTCTATATTAAGAGATGAATGGCATTCAGTTTAACAATAATGATGTATGTAGACTTTAGTATGAGCACCAAGCTATTGCTTATGAAATTAATACCAAAATATTTTTATTTTGCATTGTTTTTACATTCAGCTCAAATAAATAACTTGCTCAGAGATTTAAAAAAATTAGAATATTATATCTTTGACTTTCTTTCCTCCAATAAACTTATTTTTGATAAGTCAATTCTTACTCACAGAAACTCTATGGTAGAGATTGGAGCTCCAAAGCTGTAATCTTTTATATTGTTTTGTCATATTGTTCTTCATAGAGTGGCTGGAAGGTTCAAGGTGCCGATCTTTCAGTTAATGCCACACAGGTGCTATTAGAAAGTGTAGGGCTGTAGAGTAAGCACTTGACTGCAAATTTGGTATGAACCACAAGGTCAGTGGTTCGAACTCACAAGCTACTTCTTGGCAACCCTATATAGGGTTGCTGTGAGTCAGAACCGACTCGACGGCACTCGACAACAGCAACAACAATCTTGTCACTTTCTTCAAATCCTTATTTTAAAACATTATTCTGCTTTGCAGAATGATGTAGAAAAGTACATTTTTATTTCAATAGAGATTTTTAAAAAATGATTTATTAACCAATTCCTCCCCAATTGTTTTTTTCCCCCTAATTATGACTTCAATCTAAAACATAAATAAAGAGTTTACATGAGCTTCCAGTATCTGGATGCTTGTGTACTTTGGCCTAGAGTTGTTGTTACTGGTAGGTGCCATCAAGTCAGTACCGACCCATAGCAACCTTATGCACAGCAGAACGAAACACTGCCCGATACTGGGCCAACCTCACTACTGTTGCCATGCTTGAGTCCATCCATGCTGCCTCTTGGCCAATCCATCTAATTGGGGGTCTTCCTCTTTCTCTCTGACCTTATCAAACATGATACCCTTCTCCAGTGACTGGTCCCTCCTGACAATATGTCTGAGGTATGAGAGATGAAGTTTGGCCATCTTGGCCTCCAAGGGACACTCTGGCTGCACTTCCAAAATGAATCTATTGGTTCTTTTGGCAGCCCATGGCACTTTCAATATTCTCCTCCAACACCATAACTCAAAAGCATCAATTCGTCTACGGTCTTCCTTATTCACTGTCCAGCTTTCGTATGCATAGGAGATTATTGAAAATACCATGGCTTGGGTCAGGTGCACCTTAGTCCTCCAGCTGATATCCCTGCTCTTCAAAACCTTAAAAAGGTCTTGTGCAGCAGATTTGCCAAATGTAATACGTCATTTGATTTCTTGACTGCTGCTTCTGTGAGTGTTGATAGTTGATGCAAGCTAACGTAAAAATTTAAAATAAGGGTTATAGGATGAAGGTCTGGCAGGCATCAGAAACAGCAAATTGTTCAAGGCCATTAGCAGTAGTTGGGGTGACAGGTTAGAAGGAAGGAGAGAGGACATCTATAAAGGTCTCATATAGTATCTGGCACATAGCCAGGGCTCAACAAATGTTTTTAAAATTTAATTGAAGACAATTTTGCATCAGTCAATATATGGTACAATCAAACTTACCTTAAACCTCATAAATGTAATGGGTAATCTAAGAGTTTGAGGTATGTGTTAAAATTTCAACCATCAAAAGCTGCAGAGATAGACAAGGGCTATCTGGGTAAATTTTGAGATGTTCTTGCTAAATTTTCTAGTTCTCAAGTGAAGTCCTGAGTACACAGATTTAGATCAGATATTTTGGTAATATGCAAGTTCAACTTGAATTTGAAGAAAATTAAAACAAGTCTATGAGAATTAAGGAACAAATTTGAGTATATTCTACCTTAATTAAGAGACCAGCTCAAGAACAGATTTGAGACACCGAACACTAAAAGTTGGAAGACCAGATGAATTGTGGGATGATATCAAGTACATAACACATAAAACAGCAAAACCATTGAAAAGACAAGACATAAAGAAAATACCAAACTGGATGTCAGAAGAGACTCGGAAACTTGCTCTGGAATATAGGGTAACTTGGTGCCAGTTATAAATCAGTATTATTATAAACATCTTTATGCATGTCTTGGAAGTGTGCTGAGCTTTTGGTTAAGCAAGGAGTGGTTACTTGCAGCCATGGATTAAACTGACTTGATCTTCTCAGAAGTGTCTAAATTTATAATGACAGTCCTATTTTACTATAAAGGAGCTCTGGTAGCGTAGTGATTCAAACAGCGGTTTGAAACTACCAGCTGTTTTGTGGGAGAAAGATGAGGCTTTCTGCTCCCGTAAAGCTTTACAGCCTATGCAGGGTGGCTATGAGTCAGAACCAAATCCATGGCACATAACAACAACAACATTTTACTATAAGGAATGAGAAAGTTTTTCTTCTCATTTTCCCCATTTGCCTATCTCTTAAGGAGGAGGAAAAGGCTGGAGT
Source organism: Chrysochloris asiatica (assembly GCF_000296735.1). NCBI lineage: Eukaryota > Metazoa > Chordata > Mammalia > Afrosoricida > Chrysochloridae > Chrysochloris > Chrysochloris asiatica. The sequence goes on along the minus strand of NW_006410289.1, from coordinate 4,628 downwards.
GAAGACGGAACAGAAAAAGAAACAGGACACACAGCAGAGGAAGAAAAGGTAGTAACTGTCCTGAGATATCATGGTCCTAATCTAAACTCTAGGGAAAACAAAACAAAACAGTCCCTTACTTTTAGGGCAAGCATTGACTGAGAAAAATGTCTCAACTCCTCCTTCCTCAGCACACCTCCTTCCCTTTCCTGATTACTCCTAATTTAGATCACTAGGATGCAGCTGTAATTGAAAGTCCAAGAATGACTCTGGATTCTTCTGAGAACATTCTGAGAGCCTGCTGCATTTTTGACTTGGCTTTCTCAGGCAGAAACACCCCAACTCTATACCCTGATAGGGGAGTCTTGGGCTAGTACATTTTAAAAGTAGTCAAGTGCTCATTAAGTTATTTTTATTAGTGAGTTATTTTATTCACATTGGCCACAGTAGTGGTAAGAAAGTATCTAACACACCTCTCCTTTTTTGTTCCTTTTATGAATCACATTAGTGTTCACTCTGATATCCAGAGACAAGTAAAGAACATAAATGCTGGAATTAGTCTTCTGAATCTTGGGACCTACATGATATGTATTGGAGTGCAGTGGCTCTGTAGGATAAGCACTAGACTGAACCACAAGGTTGGCATTTCAAGCCCACCAGTCACTGCACGGGAAAAAGATAAGGTTTTCTGCTCCTGCAAAGATTTATGGCTTTGGAAACTCTATACAGGTGGCTTTCAGTTGGAATTGACTCGACACCATTTAACACCAGCTATAACACGGTAGAGATTATTCAAATTAAGGGTTACATTTATAAAATCCAAGTTTGTACAAAGAAGAATAAACAATTAAGCAGATCTGATGTTGATGATGAAAGCTCATTTCTGTTGAAATATTTTGATATGCCTGACATTGTGCTAGAAGTTTTTCATGTATCACCTCCTTTTGTCCATACAAAACTCATGAAGAAGTTACTATTAATAGCTTTACTTATCAAATGAGTATGACATAGCCAAGTTATGGAAACTTACCATGGTGATTCAATGAGTCTTTAAATTTGATAAAATTGAGAAACAGAAAAAGCCTAGACCCTAATTATTAAGACTATATTTTAATTTAGGGATTAATTAATTTCTAAATGTAGTTCTTTAATATTACTTTTCTTTTAGAAGTAATTAATTAGGCAGTTAAATATTTATTTTTAAAAAGTGAGATTTTTGCTATTTCTTAGAAAGAAGAAAGTGTCTACCATAGTATGTATAATAAAAAAAAATATTAGAAACATACATTCTGATGATATTTTCTTTTATTTGAAAGTCATTTGTTTCACGTATTTCCTCATGTAGGACACTGAAAGGGGCCAGCCACTCCTATTGGTAGTCATAACTTACTCATTTGCAAACATCCTATTTATATTTGCTTAGCTACTAGATCTGCCTCATTGTTTTAAAGATTGCAGAAATGGAAACCAATGAAACCAGACTTTCAAAAAAATGCATAGGCAAGGAAATCTGACCTAAAGGTAATCACAATGCAATTCTAATCCTGTGAAATAATACAAATATTGTCGCTTTTTTTTTTTTTTTTTTAACTTTCCTGCGAATCTCTTGCAGCAGATTGCAATAGTGTCTGCAAGATGTCTAACTGCTGAGTCTTTGATTTAATGAAAACTTAAGGAAAGCAATTCAATTCACTGCAGGGACTGTTTTGTTCTTCCATTATGATTCTTTTTAATGAGAAAGATGATTATAAGGATAAACTCTATTCCTTTGAATCTTTATACTAATTACATACATAGCACTGTTTTGGCAGAAGGGGACTTAGCTCCTTCAGGCAACACAGTTATCATTTTGTAACCACCCTTCAATCTCCCACATGAACCTGGAGCTGCGTGCCACGCATGAGTATTACTCTATGCCAGCTCACAGCATGGAGAGATAAATGCGTAAAGATTTTTGGAATTAGTAGTCAAAATGAACTCTAGATAACGGACGACAACCTCAACAAGCTTATACACTGTTTGGAATGAAAACATCAGAAGGGCATCCATTGATGAAATACTTGGTGTGGGAAGTGAGGGAGCGTCTGTTGTATAAAAGAGAGAAAGTTTGTATAAGGTAGTTAAAGCATTCATTAAGAGGCAAAGATGCTGTTACATATTCAAGTCAGTTTCCTTCAATCAAAAAGTCATTATTGTGTTGTGATAATGAGAGCTCTGTGTAAAGTATCACTCTATTTAAGATTCATACATTTTAGCACAAATAGGATATGCACTATTGGATACTGTAGGTTGGAGTAAGATTATGGAAGACCAGATTCAGTGCAGATTCACCCTGTAAGGATTACAGATATTATGAAATTTGTGGGTTTTGCAATGGTTAGTGGATTACAAGACTGATAAATGACAATTTATCTCATACCACTAAATTCCTGGGAGTAAGTGCACTTAGAGAAACTGTAAGCATTGTTTAGTCTAACAGGATGTCACAATGAAGTGGAAACTTTTAATGGTGCTTCCTATTCCTGGTGTGCCACAGGATAAGCACTGGACCGCAAGGTAGGTTTTACCTGCAAGGTGAGCAGTTCAAACGCGAGCTGCTCTTTGGAAAACCTGTACCGGGTTGTTATGAGTTGGAACGGACTAGATGGCACTTAAAAACAACATCTTCAACCAATAGTTGGTTGTGCAGCCAATCATGGGGATAGCAGTGACTGGGTGGTGTTTTGTTCTTTGTCCATGGAGTCACCAAGAGTTAGAGGTTGACTCAGCAGTTGTTGTTAAGTGTTGTCAAGTCAGTTCTGACTCAGACTGTTATTGTATAGGGTTTCTGAGGAGCAACTGGTGGGTTTGAACCTTGTGGCTAGTGATCTGCTGCTTATCTAACAGCATCAAACCAAGACCCCATGACTCACCAGTAGGTGACAGCAACAGCAACGTATTGCTTTAAGTGACTGAAGGAAAAGCTTATACCCAGTAAGCTCTGGGTACAACAATATAATTTCATCGTGGTGACCACTGATTCATAGAAGACAGCCGATTCGTTTTTTCTTTTTTCCCTTAAGGCAGGTTTTGAAGTATAATTCATATATACAATTAAAATTCACCCCTTTCAAGTGTACAGCTTGAAGAGTTTTAACAGATATAACCTCCACATTTAGTCACATAAGCACTATAACAAAATTAATAGTATATTTCCAGCACCCCAAAAAGTTTCCTTGTGCCATGTTGTAGTCAGTCTTCTCTGATACTTAGCATGCATTTTCTGTCCTTATAATTTTGCCTTTTCCAAAAGGTCATATAAAGGAAGTCATGTAGTATATCAGTGTTTGTGTCTGGCTTATTGTACTTGGCATAATGTGTTTAAGATTGTCCATGTTGTTGCATATATCGGTGTTAGTTCCTTTTTATTGTTGAATGGCATTTCACCGTATACATTTAACACAATTTGTTTGTCTTTTTAGCATTTAATAGGTACTTGGGTTGTTAGCTATTTGGGGCAGTCATGAATGAATGCTATGGCATTTATGTATTGTTCTTTGTGTGGACATTACATTTTCATCTCTCTTAGAAAAAATATCTAGCATGCAACTGCTGGGTTCGATGGGAAATTTCAGGAATCCAGGTACCACAATGGTTAATTGGATTCTAACTGAAAGACCAACAGTTTGATTCCATTGGAGAAAAGAGCCTCCCCTAAATCTTAAAGCCCAGGATACACAATGAACAGTTCTACCATGTCATACAGGGCTGCTATGAATTGGAATCAATTTGATGACACACAAGAATAACATGGCAGTTGTATATTAAATTTTATTAGAAACTGTTGAGCTGTTATCCACAGTAACTGTACCATTTTACATTCCCACCAACAACATAGGAGAGTTTAAGTTATTCCACATATTCAAAGGTAGTTTTGCAAGGATATTTCTTGCATATCAATTTCTCAGAATTGTATACACATACCATCTCAGCCCTACATTTGCTCCTCCCTCCACCCTGGCAGCATAAGCATAATTGGCATGGAGCAGTTATCAAAGTGTCATCTCTGAAATCCCTGAGAAACAACCTTCTTATATCAATGGGCTAAAACTCTCCAATCATACTTAGAAGTAAAAATAATACCATCTGACAAGGAATCGGAATAGAGGTTTGCCAAGTTATTTCCCACAAGGGACACTTTTTAAGAGGCTACAATGAATATTACCTCTGTAGACTTAGGTAAGTGACAGTAATAGTCTCTACACAACTCCCGAGGGAGTTCTAAATTCAGTATTTATATTTGCCAAATGCTTTCTTATTCTGCCAACACGTTCCTCAGTGATTTAGTCACAGTTTATCTAGAGAACTGGAAAGTGAGCTCTTTGTGAGCAGAACTCAGGCTTCCATTCTGAGAAAATCCTGAATAATTCACCTTTTGGTAAGCATTTACCTTTTTCCACTGTGCCATGTGATTCTGATGGCATATTGTAGGCACTCGCCTGTCAGTGTGTTGCACTAGGGTGGCTTGAGTGCTGCTGTGATTCTGGAAGCTATGCCACATGTATTTTAAATACCAGTAAGATCACCCATGGTGGACAGGTTTCAGCTGGGACTCCAGATGAAGACAGACCAGGGAGGCGAGATGGACAACTTCCAAATATTTAGTCACT
>NW_006410288.1:15441-16019 GCF_000296735.1 Chrysochloris asiatica | reverse complement strand
TGGAGAAGGATATCATGTTTGGTAGGGTGCAGGGTCAGAGAAAAAAGCGGAATACCCTCAATGAAGTGGATTGGCCAAGTGTCAGCATCGATGGACTCAAACGTGGCAACAGTGGTGAGGTTAGCCAAGGATCGGGCGGTGTTTTCTTCTGCTGTAGAAAAAGTCGCTATGGGTTGGTGCTGACTCTATGTCATCTAACAACAACAACAAATGCCAGCCCCTGGGAGGAGCTAGAACCAGAGTGCTGAAGAACAACATCCCATAATAAGTTCTTTCTGCTCATATCAGAGGTCTTTGTGGAGGAATCCATCTTGAAGAAACACTGTGCATGCACCCAATTAGCATGTTGTTGTTGTTAAGTGACTTAGTGTCAGTTCTGACCCATAGAGACCATGTATAGGGTTTCCAAGGAGCAACTAGTGAGCTTGAACTGCCTACATTATGGTTCAAATGGACTTTGCAGTCTAGTGCATTATGTTGCAGCACCACACCAGGACTCCTGTTATCTGGGCAATTTCCCAGGAATCCCCATCTGTGTTTATGAATCCCTTTTCCCTTCCTAAAATCTTTATTAAGTC
>NW_006410288.1:12936-13372 GCF_000296735.1 Chrysochloris asiatica | reverse complement strand
CTCACAGGTCCCACCCTTCTAAAAACACAGGCAACCCTTCTTGTCCTCCCAGACTTGACTCACTCTTTAAGAGAATCTTCACATCTGATGTCCTCAGCTGTCCCAGGACAATTATATCCTTAACTAAAGGAGATATATGCACAATACTCACATGCACTGTGTGCACTACCTTCTTAAGAAGACGGGTGTTCCTGTCTGAGACCTTTCTAGAATGGAGGACAGGAAGGCGGGACTTACTGTTTCCTACTAAACTGAATGATGTACAGAACTATAAAGAACGGTCTGTAAAAGTGGGAGCTGACAGATGATTATAATGTGTAGGATCACAAACAGTACTGTACACAGCATCAAAGTGACTTGCGGGAGCTCTGTCAGCCCTCAGGGTTGCATGTTTTGGATACTGCCAGCATAAGACACCTCTAGAAGGACTCTGAAC
>NW_006410288.1:11482-12047 GCF_000296735.1 Chrysochloris asiatica | reverse complement strand
TGCCACTGCAGCCACCATTGCCACTGCAGCCAGATATATGCAGGCCTGCTGAGAAATCAATGAGGTACCTTTTGGGTTAGGTGGCCCAAACTTTGAGCTTTTTCTCAATCAGTGGCTTTTTCTCAAGCTCTGGCTTCTTGATACTGACAGGCACTGGCTCCAATTTCTTCCCCTTGGCTTTCTTTTCTTTAGACATCTTGGACGAATGGATCGTTGGATAACATCTTGAAGAATGAATATTTTCAAACACTTACTAGTGCTCATGAGGAATCATTAAGTAGGTTAAGACAGAAGGAGTCGTTTGAACAGAAGAAGGTGATTCTAAACAGTTTAAAATCAGAAAAAGTATGTGAATCTTGCACCTTGGAAGGTACTTGTTCACTCTCCATACTGAGTAGAGAAGTTGAGGAGCTGGATGGTATGAAGGAGAAAGTCGGGGCAGAATTGGAGAAAGAGTCATTAAGAAGCTGAGCTATCAGATGGCATAACTGGCTGATTGTAATCAAAGAGGACTTGAAATAATCAATTTAAAAGGCAACAAAAGTGCCCACAATGCATCAAATAA
>NW_006410288.1:8588-9965 GCF_000296735.1 Chrysochloris asiatica | reverse complement strand
ACTGAAATCACCCTGTCCCCTTCTCCTTGTCCCTCATCATTACTGCTTCAGGACAGACCATCTCTGAGGGCACCCTGTCCCCATCTCCTTGTTCCTCATCTTTACTGCTTCAGGACAGACCATCTCTGAGGGCACCCTGTCCCCATCTCCTTGTCCCTCATCATTACTGCTTCAGGATGGAACATCTCTGAAGGCACCTGTCGCCATCTCCTTGTCCCTCATCATTACTGCTTAAGGACGGAGCATCTCTGAAGGCAAAGTGTCCCCATCTCCTTATCCCTCATCATTATTGCTTCAGGGCAGTCCATGTCTGAGGGCACCCTGTCCCCATCTCCTTGTCTCTCATCATTACTGCTTTAGGACGGAACATCTCTGAGGACACCCTTTCCCCATCTCCTTGTCCCTCATCATTACTATGGTCATATGTCTCAGGAGGACCCAGACGGTGTGGTGGGTCAATTACTCCGTCAGAACAATGTCTTGAGAATAGTGTGGCACAGGTCTAGATGTGCATCATGTCCCTACCTCTAAACCCTATCCCATAGAATGCTGGGTCCTAAGTAGTCCCAGGATAGGCCAGGATTAAGACAGACACAATTTAGAGCTAACACACAAACCACAATTCTGCCCTGGAGAATATCTGAGCACCAACAGGTCCTGTGGCAGGCAGTCCGCCATTGTATTAGCCTCTGGGCCTGCAGGAACCCTGGTGAACCTCTGCTAACCCAGATCCTTCCAGATCCCACTGCCAGACTCAGAGGATATTATTTCTGCCTGTGTTCAGTGGACTTGGTCTGGGCTACATGGTAATACACCAAACCAGTCCTCTCACCTCCTGGTGAAGAATACGAACTTGTGAAGGCTCTGAAGCCCAGTTGAGAGAGAGGAGGTGGTTCGCAGCATCTTGATTCCTCTTTGGCTGACCACCCGTCATTGTCTCAGCAGATCTCTGAGGAAGACATCTGTGAGGATGGGCCCATTTCTCCCCTCACCCCAAAGAAAAGACCCATAAAGTGCTGGTACAGGCTCTGTGTAAATGTGTGGCATGCTGCCCTCACAATGGGACCCAAAATGGCCTGACTGGCATTCTTCTTTTCCATGGTTTTCCCTCTGATTTCCAGGGGTGTCATGGGGTTGTCTATGACAATAGACCCCTCCTCTAAAATTTCCCGCTTTTACAGATCCTCTGTAGGCCTGTGCATCATTCAGTTTAGTAAGAGACAGGAAGTCCCGCCTTCCTGTCCTCCATTCTAGTCAGGTTTCAGACAGGAACACCAGCCTTCTTAAGCAGGGGGAGCAGGGTGTGCATATGAGTGACATGCTTTTGTCTCCTTTAGTTACAGATATGAATGTCCTGGGACAGCTGAGGACATCAGA
>NW_006410288.1:6142-7055 GCF_000296735.1 Chrysochloris asiatica | reverse complement strand
TCCTGACCATCCACATGGATCTCCAGCACAGGAGGCTCATGGTGTACACCGAGGTGATGCTCAGATTTACAGCCAGTGGAGGTTTCTGGTCCACAGCCCTGGGTGCAACCCTGTAAGTAGTCCTTCCTGACACAAATCAACAGCCCTTCTGAGACCACATTTACAACCCCTTATCTGCCCCACAATGAAGAATTGAGGGACCTCATGATCATCACCAGGGCTATTCCAGTGCAACAGCTGGATTGCTCCCTATATAGAGCATGGGGTACCCCTGATCAGCAGGCTGGGGTGGCTCTGTATCTGCAGATCAGGACACCACCTCTTGCCCACTCTCACTGGTCGACTCAGACCTTCAGCTTTGTAGGCACCAAGTTGTCTGGGTCTCAGCCCTCACAAAGGGCCTCTCTATCCACTGACACTGTTCTCCTGTGAACAGGGGGCCCACTCAAAGCTCAGTCCCCATGACAGGATCGTAATCTGAAGCAGGTTTCTACCACACCTCCTTGTTATCACACTGATCCTTCCTACAGCTTTATTTCTGATTTTGCTCGTGGGTCGTGGGGTGACCTATGACAGTATGTATTTCCTCTATGCATTGTAGAATATCTGTGGATTTTACCAGAGAATCAATGAGACCTGCGTGCTTCGAAGCATCCGCACTTATATACAGGAGGAGTTCATAATGATCCATCAAGGCACCTACCTGGAGAGTGACCAATTCTCCATGGATACCTTTGTGGCAACATACTGGAGCTTTACCATCACCCAGAAAGTGATGTGCCCCTATCTCTTGTTGTGAGTGTCCTGTACCCCATAGCACAGTGAGACTCTGTCCCTACCAATGAGGAGTCCTTTCACATCTCTGAGCCTCAGCTTGTTCCTCTGAGAAATGGGGAGGTAAGGGAGCAAAGCA
>NW_006410288.1:2717-3797 GCF_000296735.1 Chrysochloris asiatica | reverse complement strand
TTGAGATTTCCTTTCACATTTCTAAGCCTCATTGTGTTCCACTGAGAAATGGGGATGCAAGGAACACTGCCAGTCATACTTACTGGACAGGACTAGAGGACTAGGGAGATTAAGGTGTTCTCAGTTTCTCTTTACATCTCCTCTATGAAGACTGTGTGTGCACCACCCCTACTGACAGCATGTCCTTTAACAAACCTTTTTCATATGAGTAAAGTGCGTTCAGAGTGTTTCTATGTTGACTGAGAAGACATAATCCTGAGAGCAGATTGAGGCCCCAGGCTGTGCAGATATTGGGGAACATTCTGTTTGGCTTCAAAAATTGAACAATCATATATAACACCCCACTGTTGCACACACTAATTTTAGAAACTGGACATCATTCATTAACAAACAGGCTGGCAGGCCTGCCTTCCTCGGCCTTCTTTCTAGTCGGGACTCACTCAGGAATACCAGCTTTCTCTAAGCAGGTGGAGTCCACAGCTTATGAGATCTCACAACCTCATATCTCCTCCAGGTGTGGACATAACTCACCTCAATCTTCTCAGGACCCTGGACCTGCACATGATCTCCAAGTGTGAGTGAGATATTGGGCTTCCTGATTAGGCTGTGGGCTGGAGGTAATTGTGTCTCTTCTGTGGCTGGGTTCATCCCAGGTCCTCACATCTACATTGGCCTTGAGGAATGGGCTCATGGGAGCTCTGTACAGGAGGAAAGCAGTTACTAAGATGGTTTGAGGACCCTCAGCATCCTAGGGAGTAGAAATGATGCTTGGGATTCAGAGGAGTGCCTTTTAGAATCTCTGCTTCCACACCGCATTTACCTCTGCATCTCCTTCCTATATTCAGGGCTTAAAGGAGAAGTAGGAGGGAAACACGTGTTACTGATGCCTTACCAGTTGTGGACCCTGAGCTTCATGTGGCACCTCTGTTCCTCAGGAGAACAATGTCAGTGGGGGGAGAGGCCCTGCAGTGAGATTTGAGTGAGTCTCAGGAAGCATTCTGGGTACAAAGCTCAGGGTCTACATAAGGATAGGAGAAATGATGGAGTCTGTGCTTCTCAGTGTCAGCTATTCCTGGACCA
>NW_006410288.1:0-546 GCF_000296735.1 Chrysochloris asiatica | reverse complement strand
GATCCGACTTATAGCGACCCTGTATAGGGTTTCTAAGGAACAACTGGTGAGGTTGAACAGCTGACCTTGAGGTTCAAGCTGACATTGCAGTCCGGCGCACTAACCCACAGTGCAACACCACGACTCCATATCTCATTTTGTTGTTGTTTTTATTGTGGTGTGGAGTTGTCCAACTCATAGTGACCTTGTACAGGGTTTCTGAGATTTTAAATCTATATGGGAGCAGAAAGCTTCCTCTTTCTCCTGCAGTACAGCTGGTAGTTTGGAAATGCTGACCCTGAGGTTAGCAGACTGATTTGTAACCAGTACACTAATAGAGCTCCTTATATCTCATTTTATTGGTGATGAAACTGAGAGTCAAAAAGATTAAGTAATTTGTTTAAGGCTACATGGATTTGGGAGTTTTGGTGTGGCTCTATAGGATAAGCACTGGACTGCTCACTGCAAGATTGGCAAGTCAAACTTACCAACCACTCCTTGGAAACCCTATACAGGGTCACCATGTGTTACATGAGTTACAGTAACATGGCTTTGAGGTCACAAAAT
>NW_006410287.1:13682-15479 GCF_000296735.1 Chrysochloris asiatica | reverse complement strand
TGAATATTGAAACATGATAGAGAGCAACAAAATATTGTCAGATATATGCCAGAAGATGAGTCCCTCAGGTTGGAAAACACTCAAAATGTGACTGGGGAAGAGCTGCCTCCTCAAAGTAGTTACCTATGATGATATCAACATCCTAGGCTTTAGTGAGCTGAAAGGGACTGGTATTGGTCGCTTTGAATCTGGCAATCACATTGATTACTATGTCTAGAATGAAAAATTGAAGAGAAATGGTGTCTCATTAATCAGCAAAAAGAACATATAAAGATCAATAATGAAGTACAATGCTGTCTGTGATAGGTTAACATCCAAATGCCTACAAGGAAGACTAGTTAATACAATTATTATTCAAATTGACACACCAACAACTAAAATCAGTGATGATTAAATTGAACAATTCTACCAACTTTTTCAGTCTGAAATTGATAAATATGTAATCAAGATGTACTGATAATTACTGGTGTTTGGAATGGAAAGTTTGGAAACAAAGAAGAAGAATCAGTAGATGGAAAATATGGACTTGGTGACAGAAACTTGGAGATTACATGACAGAATTTTGCAGGACCAATGACTTATTCATTGCAAATACCTTTTCTGAACAACATAAAAGACAAAGAACAAGGCATTGTGACTAGATGAAATACAAATTGAAATCTTTCGGCAAATTGATGAGGTACCGGAGGCATTCTTCATCTATACCAATAAATTTGGTATAAATAACCTACCTGGCCAAATGACTGGAAGAGGTGCATATTTGTGCCCATTCCAAAGAGAGGAGGCCCAACGGAATGCAGAAATCATGGGACAATACCATTGATATCACATGTAAGTAAAGTTTTTACTAAAAATAATAAAAAAAGTAGCTGAAACCATACATTGACAGAGAACTTCCAGAGGTTCAAGCTGGATTCAGAAGAGGACATGGATTGAGGAATATCATTGCTGACATCAGATAGATCTTGACTGAAAGAAAGGAATACCAGAAAGATGTTTACCTGTGTTTTATTGACTACGCAAAGGCTTTGGATTGTGTGGATCATGAAAAGCTATGGAAAACATCACACTGTGTGAACATTCTGGACCACTTAATTGTGCTCATGATGAACCCATACATAGACCAAGAGGCAGTTGTTTGAACAGAACAAGACAACGCCAAATGGTTTTGAATTAGCAAAGGTGTGTGCCAGGGTTGTATTCTTTCACCATATTTGTCAATCTGTATGCTAAGCAAATAATATGACAAACTGGACTATATGAAGACAAAAGTGGCTTCTGGATTTGAGGAAGACTCCATTAGCAACCTATGATATGCAGATAATACAACTTTGCTTGTTGAAAGTGAAGGACTTAAAATACTTACTGATGAAGATAAATGAATACAGCCTTTGCTATGAGTTGCATCTCAATGTAAAGAAAACAAAATCCTTACCACTGGACAAATAAACTACATTATTATCAATGGAGAAAAGTGTGAGTTGTCAAAGACTTCATTTTGCTCTGATCAACCATCAACACTCATGGAAGCTGCATTCAAGAACTCAAAAGATGTATTTATTGCATTAGGCATATCAGTGACACAAAACCTCTTTAAAGTGTTAAAAAGAAAAGGTGTCAGTTTGAGGACCAAGGGTGCACCTGACCCAAGCTGTGGTATTTTCAATAGCCTAATATCCAGAAAGCCTATTTTTTCCAGGCAAATTTTAACATTCCTTTTAGTAAATTTAATCAAATATAGGGTGAAGGCAGGCTTACAAGCTTTTTGCAATCATAATTTCCAATATTCTTTTCTAT
>NW_006410287.1:9249-12752 GCF_000296735.1 Chrysochloris asiatica | reverse complement strand
ACAGTGTTTCAATACATTGTAATAGGGTAGATATAAGTCAGAACTCAAAATGAAGAAAAACAGCTTCATAAATATCCATAATAATTGGAATAGGGAATGTACTATGTATGACTCTAGGAAAATTGTCGAAAATTAAATGTAATGCATAAATATTGATATTGTAGGTATTAGTCAGCTGAAATGGATTGGTGCTGTCTATTTTGAATCTGACAATCACATGGTTTATTGTGCCAGGAATAACAAATTAAAGAGAATGGCATTATATCTTCTTTCACAGTGATTCATTCTGTTGTGCATGGGGTTGCTATGAGTCTGTATCAACTCGATGGCACCTAACAACAACAATAATGAGTTGGACTGACTCCATGATACCCAAGGACAAAAACAAACCTTAGAGTAGCTACAGAAGAACTTTCTCTACTTCGTTTTTTCCAAGACAGATTACAAAAGAATGTTCTTTCACAAAATATCTGGATAATTTATTCTACCATTGATTTAAAAATATTTATAGAATATGAGTGTAATTACTCCTGGCTGTCTCTAGCAGCATTCAGGCTCCCAGAGTAGAAAGTACTTAAATTCTCATACTCATTTACTACCATTCCGTTGATTTGTAAGTAGTGTAAGCCTTTCAAGATGAGCTATTTCTAGTGAGTATCAGAATTTAGAGCTTTAAATTGCATTTAATTGTCAATTGATTCTTCATGAGCTGCTCTTATAAGCATAATGAATGGCTTCTTATAAAATTTGCAGGAGACTCCTAAAGAAAATTTGTCAGTAATGCTTAACATTTTTCTTAAAATGATAGGTAAATGCTTAAACTAGTGAAAGGCAGTCCTTAATTAACTGCATTAATTATATGAGAAGCAACCTGAATTTCCCTTGTGTTTATAGGAAATAAAACAAAGACTCTAGTTACTTTAAAGGGAGCCTGGTGGCTTTGTAGGACAAGCATTGTATTATGAACCACCAGGTTAGTGACTGGAGCCCACCAGTCTTCTGTGAGGGAGAAATATGAGGATTTGTGTTCCTGCAATGATTTAGAGCCCCATAAACCCTACACAAGGAGCTCTGGTAGTGTAGTGGTTACAAATTGGCCTGCAAACCTCAAGGTCAGCAGTTCAAAACTACTAGCTGTTCCGCGGGAGAAAGACTATGAGTTTAAACCAACTTGATGGCACTGAATAACATGAACAAAAATTAGTCTAAGTATAATTTTTTAACTTTAAAATATTTCAAATCATTGAAAACTCAGATATTACTTCTTTATCAGTGATTTCTATTCTTATAGTTTAAGTTTACCTTTATATCCTTATAGAAGTTAATGATGTTGTTTTAAAGTCCTCATATGAAAATTCTGTCACATTGGTTATTTCAACTCTGCTTCCATTAACTTTTTTGTGAGTGCGTGTGTTTGCTGTTTTTGTTGTTAGATGTCATTGAGTAGACTCTTACTCATAGTGTCATTATGCATAACAGAAAGAATCATTACCTGGTCATGTGTTATCCTCACAATTGTTATTACGATTGAGTTCACTGTTGCTGCCACTGTATCAATGCATCACATTGGTGGCCTTCTTCTATTTAACTAAACCTTCCACTTTAGCAAGCATGATGTCCTTCTATAGGAAGTGGTCCCTCCTGATAACATGCCCAAAGTATGAGAGGTGAGGCCTTGACATTCTGTCTTCTAAGGAACTTTCTGACTTCTGTAACACAGAACTGTTTGTTCTTCTGGCAATACATGATGCTGTCAATATTCTTCTGGAATACCATAATCCAACTGAACAATTCTACAATTGTCTTTATTCATTGTCCAACTTTCACAATAAGGCTATAGAAAATAATATACCTTAGGTCAGACACACCTTAATCCTCAAACTGATATCTTTGTCCTTAAACAATTTAAAGAGCTTTATGTAGCAGATTTGCCTAATACAATGTATCATTTAATTTCTTGACTGCTGCTTTCTTGAGTGTCCATAGATAAGACAAGCATGTGGGATGTTCTTGATGCTGTCCTACAACTCTTCTGATCTCAGTCTTTACTGTCTAATGCATCAAATCTGTTCTTGAGACGGTCTCTAATTTGAGGTAGAATATCTACAAGGTCATATTGTGGCTCTTATGTTGTTGTTGTCTTAGGTACCATCAAGTTGGTAATGATTCATAGCTACCCTATGTACAACAGAACTAAACACAGTCCAGTCCTGGGCCAACCTCACAACTATTGCCACCCTTGAGACTATTGATGCTGCTATTTTGCCAATCCATCATGTTGGGGGTCTTCCTCTTTTTCTCTGACCCTTCTCTACCTTACCAAACATGATATACTTCTCCAGCAACTTGTCCTTCCTGACAATATGTCTGAAGTAGGAAAGACAAAGTTTGGCCACCCTGGTCTCCAAGGAGAACTCTGGCTGCATTTCTTCCAACACAGATCTGTTGGTTCTTTTGGCAGTGCATGTTACTTTCAATATTCTCCTCCAACTCCACAACTCAAATGCATCAATTCTTCTATGGCCTTCAATATTCTCTGTCAAGCTTTTGCATGTTATTGAAAGTACCATGGGTTGGGTCAGGCGCACCTTAGTCCTTAAGATGACATATTTGCTCTTCAACATTTTAAAAAGGTCTTATGCACCAGATTTGTCTAAATGCAATAAGTCATTTGAATTCTTGACTGTTGCTTCCATGAGTGTTGATAGTTGATCCAAGAAGAATGAAATCCTTGACAACTTCAGTCTTTTCTCTGTTGATAAGAATGTTGTTTATTGGTCCAGTGGTGAGGATTTTTGTTTTCTTTACATTAAGATGCAATCCATACTGAAGGTTGTGCTCTTTGATCTTCATCAGTACATATTTTAAGTCCTCTTCACTTTTCAGCAAGCAAGGTTGTATCATCTGCATATCGCAAGTGGTTAATGAGTCTTCCTCCAAATTTGTTGCCACGCTATTCTTCATATAAACCAGCTTCTTGGATTATTTGCTCAGCATACAAGTTGAATAAGTATGGTAAAAGAATACAACCCTGTTTCATACCTTTCTTAATTTTAAAACATTCAGTGTTCCCATGCTCTTTTCAAACAACCGCCTCTTGATCCAGGTACAGATTCCTCATAAGCACAGTTAAGTGTCCCAGAATACTCATACTTCACAATGTTGTCCATAGTTTGTCATGATTCACACATATTGCATAGTCAATAAAGCACATGTAAACATCTTTCTGATATTCTCTGCTTTTAGCCAAGATCCATCAGACATCAGCAATGGTATCCCTCATTCCACAGTCTCTTTTGAATCCAGCTTGAGCTTCTGGAAGTTCTCTGTCAATTTGTGCTTGCAGCTATTTCTGTATTACCTTTAGTAAAACTTTGCTCACATGGGATATCAAAGATATTGTCCAATGATTTCCACATTCTGTTGGGTCACCTCTCTTTGGAATGGGCACAAATATGGATCTCTTCCAATCAGTCAGCCAGATAATTGTCTTCCAAATTTCT
>NW_006410287.1:1795-8788 GCF_000296735.1 Chrysochloris asiatica | reverse complement strand
TCATTTCTTTCATTTGCTTTAGTATCTCTATGCTGGAGAGCAAGTTTCAGTGTCTCTTCTGACATCCATTTTGATCTTTTCCTCCTTTCATGTTTTCTTAATGCCTTATTGCTTTCTTCCTATATGATGTTCTTGATGCCATCTCACAGCTCTTTTGGTCTTCGCTCTTTAGTGTTTAAGGTATCAAATCTGTTCTTCAGATGATTTCTAAATTCAGGTGGGATATATTCAAGGTCATATTTTGATTCTTATAGACTTGTTTTCATTTTCTTCAGCTTCAGTTTGAATTTGCATATGAACAATTGATGGTCTGTTCCATAATCTGCCCCTGGCCTTGTTTTGAATGATTGTCATTGTTGTTTTTAGGTGCCATCAAGTCAGTACCGACCCATAGCAACCTTATGCACAGCAGAATGAAACACTGCCCGACCCTGGGCCAATCTCACTATTGTTGCAATGCTTGAGTCCATTGATGCTGCCACTTGGCCAATCCATCTTGTTGGAGATCTCCCTCTTTGTCTCTGACTCTCCACCTTACCAAACTGATGATATTTAACTTTTCCATTGTCTCTTTCTGTAGATATAATCTATGTGAATTTTATGTCTTCCATCTGTTGAGGTCCATGTTTTAATCTTCTTCACTTTCAGCCTGAACTTGTCATTGTTGTTAGGTGCCATCAAGTCGATACCAACTCATAGTGACCCCTATGAAAACAGAACAAAACACTGAGTGATTGATGGTCTGTTTCACAGTTGGCACCTTTTTTTGTTTTGGCTGATGATATTGAACTTTTCCATCCTATCTTCCCACAGATGTAGTTAATTTGATTTCTGTGTATTCCACATAGTAAGGTGCAGGGGTATAGCCACCTTTTATGTTTTTTAAAAAAGGAATTTGCTATGAAATCATTGGTCTTGCAGAATTCTAGCTTACAGTCTACAGTATCATTTCTATCACCAGGGCCATATTTTCCAACTGTTCATCCTTCCTCTTTGTTTTCAGCTTTCAAATCACCAGTTATTATCAATACATTTTGATTACATGTTTGATCAATTTCAAGCTGAAGAAGTTGAGAGAATTCTCAAATTTCATGGATTTATTAACTAGTGAGAAAATTTGTGTAATAGCATCATTAACTGGTCTTTCTTGTAGACATATAGAAAGCACAGACAGCATTGTATTTCAAGAAAGATTTGAAATGTTCTTTTTGAGGATGAATGCAATGTCATTCCTCTTGAATTTGTTGCTCCTGACATAGTCAGACATATGATTGTCAGAGTTAAAGTGACCAGTACCAATCCATTTCAGTTCATGAATGCCTAGGATATTGATCTTCATGCATTCCATTTCATTTTTTACAACTTCAAGTTTTCCTAATTCTTACTTTATTCATTTCATGATCAGGTTATTAATAGATGTTTGCAACTGTTTATCTTCATATTGAGTTGTACTCCATCAGAAAATGAAGGTCTCAGAAGTTTTACTCCACTATTATTATTCTGGTCAACTCTAGTTTGAGGCTACACCTTTTCCCCAATCATATTTTAAGTGCTTTCCAAACTAAGCACTATATCTGATAATGTTCTGCTGCCATTCATAATGTTTTCATCTATGGTACAGTATCTGACAATGTTTAGCTGCTGCACATAAGGTTTTCAGTGACAAAGCTGTCTCTTCTTCCTAGTGTGTCTAATTCTGTAAGCTCTGCTTATTTTCGAAATCTGTTCAGCATGGATGACTCTGCTGGTATTAAAAATACCAGTTGCATAGCTTCTAGCATAACAGCAATACACATGCCACCACATTATAACAAACTGACAGACAAGTTTTGCTTTTCAGTTTAGGGGTCAAATATTCTTTGTTCTTTATTGCATGTCTACTAATTTTTGATTGGGTTCTATGATGTTATGAATGGTAAGTTGTTGAGTATATACATTTTTTTTATAATAGAGAGTTAACTTCATTTTGACAGTAAGTTAAGAAATTTACAGACTAGCATGCAATTTTCACAGCTTATTTTTAAATTCCATTGCTGTAAATACAAGGTGGTTGTCTTTATTCCAGGGCTAGTTAAGCCACTCCACTGAGGCATGATACTCTAAACTCTTCTAATTTTAACAATGTTAAATACTTTTTTCTAGGTGCTTCTATTTTCTTACATATATATATTTGAGATAATATACATGTTTCTTTCAATATAAAGCTTCAGCTTAGTCTTAAAATGTTTCACCTGTGTTTTTATTAACTCTAATTTTAAAATATTTTTAAGTTTATTGTGATTTTATTCCAAATGCATAGGATTTTTTAGTTGTCATTTGTTTATGGATTTGTATATTAACTAAATTGTAGAAGAATATTTGTTTGAATACAATACTTTGAAAAGTTTTAGTGTTGTTTATGACCCAGTGTAAATTTCATTTTGGTAAAATATCCATGAGCTCATGAGAAGAATTGTACAATTATTTGAATAGATGTTCTTTATGTAAATTAAGGCACGCTGATAGCTTAGTGGTAACAAGTTAGGTTGCTAACCTCAAGGTCAGCAGTTGGAAACTACCAGCCATTCCATGGGAGAAAGATGAGGCTTTCTGCTCTCATAAAGATTTACAGTCTCAAAAACTCTATGCAGGGTCACTATGAGTTGGAATCGACTCCATGGCACATAACCACCACCACCATATGTAAATTACATAATTTGATAATCAAGTGGCTAACATTTTATATATTCTTAATGACAATATTTGATGGCACTTAGCAACAACAACAATGACAATATTTATTCTATTCTTCTGTTAGAGTCATGTTGTGGTTCTATAGGCTAAACACTGGTCTGATAACTGCAAGATCAGCAGTTCAAACCCACCAGATGCTTTTAGAAACCCTATACTATACAGAAACAAACTTGATGGTATAGAATAAAAGCAGCAATTAGGGGAAAAAACAAACAATGGCACAATGACAATGACTCAGAATGACCCTACAAAGCATAATAGAATGGCATTATTAGATTTGCTAGACTATAATCTTTATGGACCACCACTCATCTGTCAGTTTGTTGTACTTGTGTGTTGCTGTGATTCTGGAAGCTATGCCACTGGTATTTTAAATACCAGCAGGGTCACCCATGGTGACAGGTTTCAGATGAGTTTCCAGATGAAGACAGAGTAGGAAGAAGGAGTGACAAATTATTTCTGAATACTTAGCCACTGAAAATCTTATGAATAGCAGAGAAACACTGCCAGATATAGTGCTAGAAAATGAGCCCCTCAGGTTGAAAGGCACTCAAAATATGACTGGGGAAGAGCTGCCTCTTCAAAGTAGAGTTGACTGTGATGGATTGGCAAAGTGGCAACATCAATGGGCTTAAACATGGCAACAATTGTGAGGTAGGCCCAAGACTGGGCAGTGTTTCGTTCTGTGGTACACAGGGTTGCTATGAGTTGGTACCGACTCAATCTTTATGGAAGCTGACTGCCGCACCTTTCTTCCACTATTAACTTTTGGTTTCAAACAGTTGAAATTTGGGTTTGCAGCCAAGAGAAGTGCTTAATCCAGTGCCACAAGGATTCCTTCCCATTTTTATAGGTACTAAGATTTTTATAATTTTCTACTATAATTAGGGGCACAGTGACTCTGTAAGATAAGCACTAGACTGCTAACCAGAAAGTAGACAGATTCATTCCAGCCATTCCATAAGAGAAAGATGAGACTTTCTGCTCCTATAAAGATTTACAGTTTTCCTATGAGCCAGAACTGACTTGACAGGACTTAACCACAACAACAATAATTAATGATTTTTCTCTTTCTCACTTACCTAATTTCCTTTTTATGTTATAAATTTTGAGCCTATGCCATTAAGTAAATGAATATTTAGAACTGCACTATCATTTGGTGAGTTAAATTTTTACTACTAGGTTGCTTTTAAATTACTGTGCAACAATTGTGACGTTGGCCCAGGACCAAGCAGTATTTCATTCTGTTGTGCATAGGGTTGCTATGAATTGGTACTGATTCAATGGCACCTAACAACAACAACAAATGAGATGACATTTGTTATTTCAACATTTTTCACATGTAAAGTTCAGCAAGACCAATTACATGAACCATACTGTGCAACTATCAACAATATCCAAACTTTCCATGCCCATAAAGAAAATCTCAAGCTCAAAGCTATCTGAAGAATGACACTCCCACTTTCCCTACTGCCCCTGAAAACCACTATCCAATTCTGATCTCTATACATTTGCCTTTTCTAGGTATTTCATATTAATGATACCAGGAAATACTTATCCTCTTATGATTAACCTATTTCACTGAAGACATTGGCACAAAAAAAGACCCTGGGAATTGATGGAACACAAACTTAAATTTGTCAACAAACTGATGCAGCATTAGACACACTCACAAGAAATTTGGAAAATAGCCTCCTGGCCAGTTGATTAGACAACATATATATTTGTACCCATTCCAAAGAGAGGTGACCCATTGGAATACAGAAATCATCAGACAATTGATATCACAGGTGAGTAAAATTTTGCTAAAGATAATTTGATAATGGCTGCAATAGCACATTGATAGGGAACAGCCCGAGATTCAAGCTGGATTCAGACAAGGATGTTGAGCTAGGGGTATTATGGCCTATGTCAGATTGATCTTGATTGAAAGCAAAGAATACCAAAAAGATATTTACCTGTGCTTTATTAACTACACAAATTCTTTTGACTGTGTGGATCATAAAAAACTAAGGATAACATTGCAGAGAACGAGTATTCCAGAACAGTTAACTGTGTTCCTGATAAACCTGTGCATAAACCAAGAGGTATTCATTTGAACAGAACAAGGGGACAATGAATGGTTAAAAATTAGGAAAGGTGTGTGATAGGGTTGCATTCTTTCACCATACTTATTCAAGCAGTATGCTGAGCAAATAATTTGAGAAACTAGATTATATGAAGATCATCGCATCAGGATAAAAGGAAGACTCATTAACAACCTGCGGTATGAAGATGTTACAACCTTGCTTGCTGAAAGTGAAGAGGATTTAAATACTTACTGATTAAAATTCAAGACCACAGCCTTAAATATGGGTTGCACCTCAATGTAAAGAAAACAAAAATATTTACCACTGGACCAGTAAACAATGTCATGGTAAATGGAGAAAAGATTGAAGTTGTCGAAGACTTCATTTTGCTTAAATCTACCATTAGCACGCAAGGAAGCAGCAGTCAAAAAATCATATGACATATTGCTTTAAGTATATCTGCTGCTGCACAGCACCTCTTTAAATGTCAAGAGCAAAGCTGTCAGTTTGCAGACTAATGTGCCATAGTATTTCCAATAGCCTCATATGCATGTGAAACTTGGACAATGAATACGGAAGACCACAAAAAGATTGATGCATTTAAGTTAGGTGTTGGAGAAGAACATTAAAAGTACCATGCACTGCCAAAAGGAAAAACAAGTCTGTGTTGAAAGAAGTGCAGCCAGAATGCTCCTTAGAAGCTAGGATGGTGAGGCTTCATCTTTCATACTTCAGTCATATTATCCGGAGGATCCAGTCCCTGGAGAAGGATATCATGCTTGGTTAAAAAAAAAAAAAAGGAAGACACTCAAAGAGATAAATTAGCTCAACGCCGTCAGCAATGGACTTATCCTTAACAATAGCATGAGTCAGAACCAACTCAATGGCACATAACAGCAACATTCTTGCTCTAAAAAATTATCCAACATTCAATGTGGAAATTGTAGGAACAGTCATATGCTGAAAAAAAACATCTTTTTTAGTTTTCTCCTCAGTTTTTTACTATCATGTTTAGTCTTTTTCTAGAAATAGGCCATCCCATATTTTTTAAATGTTACTAAGTGCAAGCAGTCAGTTCCAACCCATTGCAACCCTACACACAACAGAATGAAAAACTGCCAAGCCCTGTGCTGACCTCACAATTGTTACACTTGAATCCAGTGCTGCTGCCACTGTGGGGATGGTAAGCAACCAGAGGAGACAAAAGCACCAAACTCTGGCAAACTTTGATTTTCTCAAAACTAACTGGTCTTTTGACTCTTAACTGTGTCAATAAATGAGGAGCTCTTGTATACAGTTGTGATAATATGGAAGAATAGATTCAATGAATTGTAAAATAATGAAATTATGTGTCTAGCTGTACCTATAGATTACGGATCTCTGGTAGCATAGTGGTAACAAGTCAGCAGTTCGAAATTATCAGCTATTTCATGGAGAGAGATGAGGCTTTCTGCTGCCCTAAAGATTTATAGCCTCAGAAACCCTATACAGGGTTGCTAAGAGTGGAACTGACTCTACAGCACATAATCACCACCACCACCACTTACATGTTGCCCACAAGGAAAGTAAAACAAAGGTGCAAATCTTTAAGTGAAAAAGTAAATTTCATTGATTAGTGCCCAATGTGACAGTCAGGTGTTTTCCTGTAGAAAAAGGACATATTTTTATTTCTTCTTTCTAAGCTAGTAAAACTGAATTCAAATACACAAAAGCCTCTTCCACTTTCTTAGAAATGATTATTTTTTTATATACTAGCAAAACTAATTTTAAATTGTTTTACTTTATCCTCACAACCATCACATAGTATAACCAAACAAAGGACCCAGTCTTTTATCAGTGCAGTTTTGACGATGCTTCTAACATTGTTGATGTTGTTAGGTGCCATAAAGTGGGTGCCAACTCATTGAGGCCATATGCACAACAAAAGGAAACACTGCCCAATCCTGCACCAGCCTCACAATCATTGCTACATTTGAGGCCATCTCTGCTGCCACTGTGCCAATCCCTCTCATTGGGGGTCTTCCTCCTTTTCTCCAACCCTCCATTTTTCCAAACATTATGTTCTTCTCCAGGGACTGGTCCTTCTTGACTATATGTCTGAATATGAAAGGTGAAGTCTAGCCATCCTGGCTTCCAGAGAGCACTCTGGCCATACTTGTAACATAGATTGGTTTGTTCTTCTAGTAGTCCA
>NW_006410287.1:0-1360 GCF_000296735.1 Chrysochloris asiatica | reverse complement strand
CTTTCAGGAAGCAAAGTTATATCATCTGCATATCACAAATTGTTAATTAGTCTTCCTCCAATCCTGATGCCACAGTTTTCTTCATATAATTTAGCTTCTCAGATTATTTGCTCATCATATAGATTGAATGAGTTTGGTGAAAGAATATGACCCTGGCTCAAACCTTTCCTAATTTTAAAGCATTCAGTGTTCCCTTGTTCTGTTGGAACAACTGCCTCTTGGTCTATGTACAGGTTCCTCATGAACACAATTATGTGTTCTAGAATATTCATTCTCTACAATGCTGTCCATAGTATGTTATGATACACACAATCAAAAGCCTTTATAGAGTCAATATTAACATAGCACTGCTGTATAGACCAAATGATTATGCAAACGTATATGGAAATGCTTTGTAAATAATAATGTGCTTTATAAATAAATGGAAACACCTGTAGTAGCATTATATCTATGTACATTTAAATATGTTGTTGCTACCTTCTAGTCAGATCTGACTTAAACAAGTTTGTCCGCAACAGAATGAAGCACATTCTGATCCTGTGTCAGTCTTAAAATTATTGTTATGTTGAGCCCACTGTTGATTACTATCACCATATCATTCCACCTTATTGGTGGTCTTCCTCTTTTTCACTGACCCTCCACTTTGCAAGCATGTTGTCCATCTGCAGAGACTGGTCCCTTCTGATTTTATATCCAAAGTAAAAAAGACAAAATCCCACCATCCTTCCTTTTAAGAAGAATTCAGGCAGATTTGTTTGTCCTTCTGTTAGTTCGATATTCTTTGTCAACACTATAATACAAATGCATTGATTTATGTACTGTCTTCTTTATTCAATGTCCAATTTTCACATGCATATGAGGTAATTAAAAATACCCTTGTGTAGATTAGGTTTACCTTAATCATTACTCTGACAATTTGCTCATTAATATTTCAAAGTGATTTTTGCAGGAAAATTGCCTAATACAAATGATGTTTAATTTTTCACTAGTGCTTCCATGACCATTAATTGTGAATCCAAATAAAATAAGTTTTTGACAACCTCAATAGTTTCTCTGTTTATCATGATGTTATTCATTGGTGTAGTTATGAGGATTTTTGTTTTTTTTAACATTGTGGTACAATCCATAAAAAAGCTATAGTCTTTGATGTTCATTAGTAAGTATTTCAAGTCCTCTTAACTTATATCTGCATAAGCCAGATTGTTAATGTGTCCTTATATCTTGATGTCAATTTCTTCTTCATATAGTCCAGCTTCTCTGATTATTTGCTCAACATACAGATTGGATAAGTAAGATGAAAGGATAAAGTCTTAGTCCACATTTTCCTTGATTTTAAACCTTTTAGTATTTCCTTCATTTC
>NW_006410286.1:14706-15511 GCF_000296735.1 Chrysochloris asiatica | reverse complement strand
TTGGACACATTTGCCATGTTGCTAGAACTCTATATATGGAAATGTTGCACTACCCTGCCATGTAGCTAGGTCTCTGTATAAGAACATGTTGGACTTGTCTGCCCTGTAGCTAGCTCTCAGTATATGGACATGTTGGACTTATTAGCCATGGATATAGTACTTTATATATACACATGTTGGACTCATTTGCCATGTAGTTGACTCTCAGTATATAGACATGTTGGGCTCATCTCGCATGTAGCAAGTACCCTGTATATGGATATGTTGGACTACTCTGCCATGTAGCTAGCTCTCAGTATATGGACACATTGAACATATTTGCTATATAGCTAGAACTCTGTATAGGGTAATGTTGCACTATCCTGCCATGTAGCTAGCTCTATGTATATGAACATATTGGATTGTCTGCCATGTAGATAACTCTAAGCATATCGACACGTTGGACACATCTGCCATGTAGCTAGAACTCTGTATATAGAAATGTTGCACTACCCTACCAAGTAGCTAGCTCTCTGTATATGAACATATTGGACTTGTTTGACATGTAGCTAGCTCTCTTTATATGGACATGTTGGACTCATTAGCCAGGGAGCTAGTCCTTTATATATACACATGTTTGATTCATTTGCCATGTAGTTAACTCTTAGTATATGGACATGTTGGGTTCATCTGCCATTTGGCTATCCCCCTGTATGTGGACATTTTGGACCTGTAGGCCATGTAGCTAGATCTCTGAACATGGATATGTTGGACTTATCTGTCAAGTACGTAGCTCTCTGTATATGAACATACTGGACTTCACTGC
>NW_006410286.1:12779-13466 GCF_000296735.1 Chrysochloris asiatica | reverse complement strand
ACATGTTGGACTCTTTTGCCATGGAGTTAACTCTCAGCATATGGACATGTTGGGCTCATCTGCCATGTAGCAAGTACCCTGTATATAGACATGTTGCACTACTCAAATATGTGCTAGCTCTCATTATATGAACATTTGGACTCATCGGCCATGTAGCTTGAACTCTGTATATAGAAATGATGCACTACTCTACCATGTAGCTAGCTCTCTGTAGATGGAAAATTTGGACTCGTCTGACATGTTGCGATCTCACTGTACATGGATATTTTGCACTGATCTTCCATGCAGCTAGCTCTGAGTATATGGACACGTTGGACACATCTGCCATGTAGCTAGAACTCTGTATATGGAAATGTTGCACTTCTCTGCCATTCAGTTAGCTCTCTGTATATAGACAAGTTAGACGCATCTGCCTTGTATCTACAACTTTGTATATGGAAATGATGTACAACACTGCCATGTAGCTAGCTTTCTGTACATGGATATGTTGGACTGATCTGCCCAGTATATAGCTCTCTGTATATGAACATATTAAACTTGTCTGACATGCAGCTAGCTCTCTGTATATTGACACGTTTGGCACATATGCCATGTAGCTAGATCCCTGTATACGGAAATTTTGCCCTACTCTGCCATGTAGCTAGTTCTCTGTATATAGACAAGTTGGGCTCATCTGCCATGTAGCTA
>NW_006410286.1:9310-10752 GCF_000296735.1 Chrysochloris asiatica | reverse complement strand
CTCTCAGTATATGAACACTTTGGACTCATCTGCCATGTAGCTTGAAATCTGTATATGGAAATGTTGCACTACTCTGCCATGTAGCTAGGTCTGTGTATATGGTCATTTTGAACTTGTCTGACATGTAGCTAGCTCTCTGTATATAGACAATTTGGACTAATCTGCCTTGCAGCTAGAAATCTGTATATAGAAGTGTTGCACTACCCTGCCATGTATCTAGCTCCCTGTATATAGACAAGTTGGACTCATCTGCCTTGTAGCTAGAACTCTGTATATGGTAATGTTGCACTACCCTGCCATGTAGCTAGCTTTCCGTATATGAACATATTGGATTTCTTTGCCATGTAGCTAGTTCTCAGTATATGGACACATTGGACACATCTGCCATGTAGCTAGAACTCTGTATATGGACATTTTAGACTATGTAGCTAGCTCTCAGTATATATACAGTTGGGACTCATCTGCCATGTAGCTTTAACTCCGTATATGAAAATGATGTATTATTCTTCCATGTAGCTAGCTCTCTGTGCATGGACATTTTGGATCATCTGACATGTAGCTAGCTCTCAGTTCATGGACTCATTGGACACATTGGCCATTTAGCTAGAACTCTCCATATGGAAATGTTGCACTACCCTTCCATGTAGTTAGCTCTCTTTATATATACAAGTTGGACTCATCTGCCTTGTTGCTAGAACCCTGTATATGAAAATATTGCACTACCCTGCCATATAGCTAGCTCTCTGTATACGGACATTTTGGACTTGTCTGCCATGTAGCTAGCTCTCTGTACATGGATATGTTGGACTGATCTGCCAAGTAGGTAGCTCTCTGTATATGAACATATTGGACTTGTCTGGCATGTAGCTAGCTCTCAGTATACGGACACCTTGGACACATCTACCATGTAGGTAGAACTCTGTATATAGAAATGTTGCACTACTCTGCTATGTAGCAAGCTCTCTGTATATAGACTAGTTGGACTCATCTGCCTTGTAGCTAGAACTCTGTGTATGGAAATGTTGCAGAACCCTGCTATATAGCTATCTCTCATTATATGGACACGTTGGACACATCTTCCATGTAGCTAGAACTCTGTATATGGTAATGTTTCACTATCCTGCCACGTAGCTAAGTCTTTGTATATTAACATATTGGAATTGTCTGCCATGTAGCTAGCTCTCAGTATATGGACAACTTGGACACACCTGCCATGTAACTATAACTCTGTATATGGGAATGTTGCACTACTCTGCCATGTAGCTAGTTTTGTGTATATAGACAAGTTGGACTCATCTGCCTTGTAGCTAGAACTCTGTATATGGAAATGTTGCACTACCCTGCCATGTAGCTAGCTTTCTGTATATGGACATTTTGGACTCTTCTGCCATGTAGCTACCTCTCTGTACATGGATATGTTGGACTGATCTCCCAAGTAGATA